>NC_140079.1:103121147-103122905 GCF_964194135.1 Talpa europaea | reverse complement strand
AACCCTAACCCTAACCCTAACCCTAACCCTAACCCTAACCCTAACCCTAACCCTAACCCTAACCCTAACCCTAACCCTAACCCTAACCCTAACCCTAACCCTAACCCTAACCCTAACCCTAACCCTAACCCTAACCCTAACCCTAACCCTAACCCTAACCCTAACCCTAACCCTAACCCTAACCCTAACCCTAACCCTAACCCTAACCCTAACCCTAACCCTAACCCTAACCCTAACCCTAACCCTAACCCTAACCCTAACCCTAACCCTAACCCTAACCCTAACCCTAACCCTAACCCTAACCCTAACCCTAACCCTAACCCTAACCCTAACCCTAACCCTAACCCTAACCCTAACCCTAACCCTAACCCTAACCCTAACCCTAACCCTAACCCTAACCCTAACCCTAACCCTAACCCTAACCCTAACCCTAACCCTAACCCTAACCCTAACCCTAACCCTAACCCTAACCCTAACCCTAACCCTAACCCTAACCCTAACCCTAACCCTAACCCTAACCCTAACCCTAACCCTAACCCTAACCCTAACCCTAACCCTAACCCTAACCCTAACCCTAACCCTAACCCTAACCCTAACCCTAACCCTAACCCTAACCCTAACCCTAACCCTAACCCTAACCCTAACCCTAACCCTAACCCTAACCCTAACCCTAACCCTAACCCTAACCCTAACCCTAACCCTAACCCTAACCCTAACCCTAACCCTAACCCTAACCCTAACCCTAACCCTAACCCTAACCCTAACCCTAACCCTAACCCTAACCCTAACCCTAACCCTAACCCTAACCCTAACCCTAACCCTAACCCTAACCCTAACCCTAACCCTAACCCTAACCCTAACCCTAACCCTAACCCTAACCCTAACCCTAACCCTAACCCTAACCCTAACCCTAACCCTAACCCTAACCCTAACCCTAACCCTAACCCTAACCCTAACCCTAACCCTAACCCTAACCCTAACCCTAACCCTAACCCTAACCCTAACCCTAACCCTAACCCTAACCCTAACCCTAACCCTAACCCTAACCCTAACCCTAACCCTAACCCTAACCCTAACCCTAACCCTAACCCTAACCCTAACCCTAACCCTAACCCTAACCCTAACCCTAACCCTAACCCTAACCCTAACCCTAACCCTAACCCTAACCCTAACCCTAACCCTAACCCTAACCCTAACCCTAACCCTAACCCTAACCCTAACCCTAACCCTAACCCTAACCCTAACCCTAACCCTAACCCTAACCCTAACCCTAACCCTAACCCTAACCCTAACCCTAACCCTAACCCTAACCCTAACCCTAACCCTAACCCTAACCCTAACCCTAACCCTAACCCTAACCCTAACCCTAACCCTAACCCTAACCCTAACCCTAACCCTAACCCTAACCCTAACCCTAACCCTAACCCTAACCCTAACCCTAACCCTAACCCTAACCCTAACCCTAACCCTAACCCTAACCCTAACCCTAACCCTAACCCTAACCCTAACCCTAACCCTAACCCTAACCCTAACCCTAACCCTAACCCTAACCCTAACCCTAACCCTAACCCTAACCCTAACCCTAACCCTAACCCTAACCCTAACCCTAACCCTAACCCTAACCCTAACCCTAACCCTAACCCTAACCCTAACCCTAACCCTAACCCTAACCCTAACCCTAACCCTAACCCTAACCCTAACCCTAACCCTAACCCTAACCCTAACCCTAACCCTAACCCTAACCCTAACCCTAACCCT
>NC_140079.1:102961147-103116147 GCF_964194135.1 Talpa europaea | reverse complement strand
CTACATCTTCCATTATATCGCAGATGCCAGTTTTTCAATTGGCCTCAAATAGTAAAGTCTGCAACTAAAGAATATGACCAATTCCACAGGTCTCAGAGATAACATTTACAAGCCTCTGAGACAATACCCACAATCAGATCCATAATGAAAATATTTTTGGCCACCTTCAAATATAACTTTTAAACATTTATATTAGTATTCCATAACATTAAATGAGCTCAACAAATAATTACGCTTATCCAATATCAAAACAAACTTTGAGGACCTCCCTGGTAGACCAGGGCTTTAAGTCTCAGCACTATTACCACAATGGCCCACAATAATACAGCCTAAGTTAGATCCCCAGCCAGGGAGCTAACCCACAAAGGGCACAGCAGACCTCTCCTGTATTACCACTGCTCTCCTGAGCAGTGTATTTCAGTAGATCTGTCTGCTCTGCTCCCCACTCTGTCTCTGGTAAATCCTCTCATCACCACACACCTCTGGCCTGCACGCCAGGTCTTCTACACAAAAATAAATAAAATCTTTAAACAAAAAGAAAAACAAACTTTGAATTAGAAATTGGTAGAGTTCTGTATGCATAAATAAATACAAATGCATAAATAAATAAAAATAAATCTTAAAAAATACCAATGATTCAAAGCAATAAAGCACAGCAATGTTACCATGATCCCAAATGTGGACAGTAATGTCCAGTTTGGGGAGCAAAGGGATCAGAATGTGGTGGCAGGGAGTACTGGCTACTTCAATGCAGACACACAGATTTACAGCCTGGGGAAGAATTTCTCCAGAAGCCAAGTCATATGTGTTTCCTGTGCAGCTGTTCAATAGCATAATAAAAACTAAACTCCCTATTTTCTACTTACAACTGAGATTCAACCAATGGTATTTATAAGTTGTTTACATTTTTAAATGACCACAATAAATTTTAAAGATGCTGTGTGTATAGCCCAGTCCCTGGCAGACCGCAGGCACTTACCTAACCCTTGTTCACTACCTTGAGTATTCATAGCACTTTCTATGATGGAAAAGAATATACACCCTACCGGGCCTCCCTGGTGGCACAGGGTTGAGACGCAGACTATGAGGCTCTCCGCAGCCACTGCAGCACAAGTTTGATTCCCCCCGCCTGCCAGGGAGTGGCCCATATGGCGTGGCAACCTCTCCTGGCTCGCTCGCTGCTCCCCTCAGCAGTGTGTTTCAGTTGGTGTGCCTGTTCTGTTCCCTGCCCTGTCTCTGGTGGGTCCTCTCACCCTCTTCACATCTGGACTGTGCCCAAGTTCTTGTATGCATAAATGAGTAAATCTTTAAAAAAAATACACACCCTCCCATGCTGACATAACTGCTGAAAAAATAGTTATGTACAGACATCATCATTAAATTGAAGTCCACTTATCCAGATGTGTATTCTTTATTAAAACCCAAAGGATCATTCTCAGAAGTGTCTATAAAGGCACACCCCATCCTGCTTGCTTTGCTTTATCAGATACTGCTTTTCACAGATTGAAGGTGTGTGGCAACCTGGACTGGAGCAAGTCCAGCAGCACTATTTTCCCAAAAGTATATGCTCACCTCATGTCTCAGTGATATCTAATTACGGTATTTTCTTGTTAGACAAAATACTATTGCACACTTAATAGACTACACTATAGAGCAAACAATTTTTATTCATACCAGGAAACCAACAAAAATGTTGTGACTTGATTTATGCAATATTAGGTTTGTTGTGGTATTCTGAATTTGAACCAACAATATCTTCAAGGTGTGCCTGTACCACCTTTTATTTGGTGCAGTGTAAGTACACCTATTAAAGCAAAGAAATTTATTTTGCTAAGGCTGCTGTTTGGAGCTGGCCCTATGTCCATTATGGCAAACCGAATAAAGATGGGAGGCGATCACAGCCTGTGCTTGGATAGAGAAACGCTTGTCACAAAATGCTTAAGAACATGTATCACGATGAAATAGACCTATTTTCAACTCCATAGAATTTTTTTGTGTTTAGTTTATATCCAAAGGACAATTTAAAAGTGAAGGTAAGGGCCTCCCCGGTGGCGCAGCTGTTGAGCACTGGGCTGCGAAGCTGCCCAAAGCCTCTGCAGCGCTGGTTCGATCCCCAGCCACCGGCAAGGGTCCCACATGGCGCGCAGACCTCTCCTGCCATGCCCACTGCTCCCCTCAGCAGTGTACTTTGTCAGTCTGCCTGTTCTGTTCCCCGCTCTGGCTCTGGGGAATTCTCTCACCCTCCCGCATTTCTGACTGTACCCAGTGCTTGCATAAATAAATAAATAAATCTTTAAAAAAATAAAAATAAAAGTGAAGGTAAGTAAAGGACAGTGCACAGACACCAGCTGGCAGAAAGAGCTGCAAACGCAAAAGGTTTGTGAAAAGAAACACCTGCAGAGTCACAGGCAAGCAGGAGAGCTGCCTCGATCTCCAGGGCATTTTTTAAGTAGGACATACATCTTTACACTCAACTTTACATTTGGTCCATTGTAATGACAAAAATAATCAAAATCATTTCAGAGAATGGATGTGCACTCTCAATACTGAAAAAGAATTACTAAGAATGATATGCAAGAATCTAAACTTTATAACTATGTAAATAACTTTTTTTAAATCTATTCACAAAATGACACAAGTTCACTGAGAAAATTGTCAACAGAAAAAACATGAATAACAAAACAATCACCATGAATACCAACATCCTGAGGACACTAGTCACTTCTTCTAGTATATTTCCCACTTGTATAGATGAGATAGATCTAAACATTAACAATTAAAGGGGGCTTATCCTGAATAATACTGCAGGCACTGCTGAGGCATCACTTTCTTATCAATTGTTCTAGATATTCAGGAATTCCCTCTGGTAGGTACAGCACAGCAGCTAAGCCTGCTGTATAGGAATAATTACAGAAAAGTCTATTTTGAAATGCAGTGTCTTTTTTTTTTATAGAGGCATGTTTTATTTATTTATTTATTTGTTTGTTTGTTTGTTTTGTTTATACATGCACTGGGTACAGTCAGAAGCGCGGGAGGGTGAGAGAATTCACCAGAGCCAGAGCGGGGAGCAGAGCAGGCAGAAGGACCGAAGTACACTGCTGAGGGGAGTAGTGGGCAGTAGGCAGGAGAGGTCTGCGCGCCATGTGGGACCCTCCCCCGGTGGCCGGGGAGCAGCCGGGGATCGAACCGGCGCCACAGAGGCTGCGGGCAGCTTTGCAACCCAGCACTCAACCTCTGCGCCACCGGGGAGGCCCCTGAAATGTAGTGTCTTAAAAGTAGCAATCACTTTTGGGATTAGAGCTAGTTCTAAAACAATTTAGTAAATTATGTGCAACATTAAAGACAGCATCTGCATGTAACACAACGATACATTAAACTTTTGTTTTAACCTGAGGCTCCTTCCTTATGAAGGAGGAAACCCAACATCCATGGAGCTGTTCTGAGGATGGCCAGAGTCACCCACACTCCTCCCCTCCCCCTGGGCTTGAGGGGGTTTACAGTTTAGCCTCATTTGACAATCTCCAACTCCGACAAAAATATGGAGTCCAAAATCCCTGATCTTTCTCCATATTTGAATGATCTTAACACAAGTTCCTTGTCTCTTTTGGATCTTAGGATTTTCAACTACAGAGTAGCAATAATATCTCTATAGTGTCATCAATGAGATCACATAACTTAAGTAATGAACTTGTTGCACAGGGTCAGGTAATGAATGTCCAGCAGGTGCTCAACAAACATCGATTTCTTTCTCCTACCCTGAAGAGTTCAAAGCAAGCATAAAAGGTTTACAATGGAGCAGGTAATATCAGTTTAACAGATTCTAAATATTAAAAAGTAAGTAGATTATCCACAAAATGTCCACTTTCCAGGTGAATGAGTGATTGTGGCTTATTCACTCTCTAAAATAGGAGGGATCCTCTTAGTGCCAGGTGTCAGTAGAGAAAAAATCTAAAGAGCTTAGGAAAGGGCCCTTCAGTGTCTCAGATGATTCCCCACAGAGAAACTTTCTGTCCCCATTGGTGATAGCACCCAGTTGACCCTGCTGTGGGAATCTCGGGTGTGTCCTTTAGTGATACAGAGATGGTCACAGGTTTCAATATACTGAATTGGTGAATACAAACCCATTTTTGAAAACCAAACATTGTAGCCAGAGTGTGGCAGCCGTGTAGCTCTTGGTCATTCAATGCTCAGGAAAGTCTGGATTCTATTCAAGGAGTCTAAAGTTGCCTCCTGAGGCAGTTTCCAGGTGTCAAAGTTCCCTCTTCCAGGTTCTACATGGCCACATTGGCTGCACAACAGTAAGTGACACCTCAGCCCTCAGATGTGGGCCCAGGACCAACATGGGCAGCCTCTCAGACCCCATGAGATATACAGAGCCCCAGGCACCATGCAACCCACTGAGTCAGAAACTTCACCCCGGGGAGACTGGGACACGACACTGCCCTCCTGCCTGCTAGATCTGGGGAAGGGAAGAGGATGTCAGCCCCAGAAAAGTTTACAATACGTCCCCCAAATTATAAGTCTACAGAAATAAAACACACAGATCAATGGAACAGAGTGGAGAACCCAGAAAACCCACCCCAGGGGTTGATCAGTGTAGCAGGGAGGAGCCAGGAGCAAACACGGGGGACACACTTTCATTCAGGGGCGCTGGGCACCCACGGGGTCACACTCAGGAATGACCTGACCCCCATGTTCCTCCAAGACACAAAATGACCCAAGCAGAGTTCTCCACAGCCAGACCGCCCAGCCCTGGGTCCTCTCACTCACCGCTCTGCAGTCAGCCACCTGCAGGGAGATGTCCTCACCTTCCCCTCGCTTTGGGGTGGTTCCTGAAGAAACCAGGTTCCCCTAGGCAAGAACTTCATCCTGAGCCCCAAGCAAGTGCCAAGGCAAGCCCAGCAGCTGAAGAGGCAGGAGCCACGCGTAGGCGAGGGGCTGCAGGGGCGGGGAGCAGGGCTGCAGGTGCAGGGGCGGGGAGCAGCAGCAGGTGCATGGGGTGAGGCTGCAGGTGGTTGGAGCAGGGCTGCAGGAAGGGTGAGCAGGGCTGTAGGTGCGGGTGTACAGGGTGGGGATGTGGGGGCAGAAGCAAGCGGAAAAGCCCCGGGGTGCTCACGGGCCGCGCCTGCCCATCCTGCTGCGGCTGAAGTTTAGAAAATCAAACTGAAATACAGGTGAATATCCGACATCTCTGAAAATACTAACCTAAAATTTCCACAAGTCATTAAAACAGCAAATCGTGTCCATGTGCTTTAAAAACATGCTCAAGAATATTGACCCGCAACCACAGAGGGCCCCCAAAGCCCGCTGCTCACCCCACAGTGAGAGAAGGGGCGTCCCGCTCCGCCTGCCCGGGCTTTCCCGCCCCAGCGCCTCCTCAGGATTCCCCGCGAAGCCGCATTTCCCCGCCTCACCACCAGGCGGCGCGCTCTCCCCTCACTCCTGTGCTTTGCCCCCGGGGCTTCTCCTTCCTCGGCCAGTGGGCCCGCTCCGCTGGGGTGGGCGTTCCTGGCTTCCGTCTCTGCCACTTCCGCCCCACCGCCGCTCCGCGTCAGCGCGCGGTCCCGTGACGTCAACACGCAGGGGGTGTGCCGAGTCCGAGGAAGGAGAGGCTCGCGGGTGAAACCAGGGCCGGAGCTGCGGCGCGCGCCGCCTGGTGGCGCGGAGGTGCGGTGCGGCTGAGGCGGGGTAATGGCGGGCGGAGGCTCCAGGGCCCGCACTGGGGGCCAGAGCCACGGCCGAGGGGCGGGTCAGCCGGGCGAGGGGAGACGCAGCCGCGGAGAGTGGGGGGGAGGCCCACGCAGAAGGAGAGCAGGAAGCAGGAGTGTGTGCTGGTGTGACGTCAGAGCCTTGAAGATGGGGAGACAGAATGACGTGGAGGCAAGAACCCGCTGAAATCGGGATTCTCGCTCTTTCGGAGAAGAGAACAAATTGGAATCACCCTTCTGCTGGGGAACTTTGAATTTAGATATTAGAATTTGGAATATTAGCTATATGTGTATGTATTAAAAGAAATAGTAATTCAGGGCCTCCCCTGGTGGCGCAGCGGTTGAGCGCTGGGCTGCGAAGCTGCCCGCAGCCTCTGCAGCGCCGGTTGGATCCCTGGCCACCACGAGGGTCCCACATGGCACGACAGAGCTCTCCTGGCACCCGCTGCTCCCCTCAGCAGTGTACTTCGTCAGTTTGCCTGTTCTGCTCCCGCTCTGGCTCTGGTGAATTCTTTCGCCCTCCCATGCTTCTGACTGTACCCAGTGCTTGTATAAATAAATAACTAAATCTTTAAAAAAAAAAAAAAGAAATAGTAATTCAATAGTAATTCCCAATAGTAATTGGGAAATGACCTAAGGAAATGATTTTGTTAGGGGGAAAGGATGTCCTGAGCTAATTCCATGCAGGCTTTGTGGACTCCACCCCCACTCCAGACCAAAGCCAAAAGACATTGGGAAAGACAAATCCTGTCACCACCAAAGGGAAGGTGGCTGGGACCTGAGGGTGGAGTTAAGCAGCCAGGTTTGGTAAAAAAAACAAACACGTGGGCCATGAGGGGCTCGCTCTCTCCCTCGCCTCCTACCTTCACAGCTCCTGGCTTGCGGCCAGCTCTCGGAGTGCAATTTGGGATTCCAGATCGGCGGATCAGGTAGGATGCATTTAAAACTTTGTCTTCCACTTTTCTCTCTGAGTTATACATTTCCTCATTTGCCCTTCCCTTGTAAATAAACCTTTTATTAACCTTTCGTGTGTGACGGCAGTAGAGTATTAATAAATCCTTTTAAGCGCACGGGTGAGGACCCACAGTCAGGCAACCTGTTTTGTATCCGGGCTGCCCTGTAACAGTTTGAACACAAATAAAAATCTTTATTTGTAAAATGCTAACCAGCATTTTCTTATACTAACAAATACTGGGAACACTCTAAACAAAACTCCAGGAATCACTAAAATATATTACACTATATACATAAAGCAAATGTAGAAATTAGGTACAATAATTCTGAATAGTTTTCAATAACTTGAAAAATATGTATGTTATAATGTTAAATAAAGGAAGAAAGATAAAAAATTGTAGGCATAGTGTTATTCCAGATATAAAATAAACATAATTTATTCAAATCTTAAATACCAGACAAAATTAAAATCGTGTGTTAAGTATGCATTTATTGATACACACTTAGGTGATGAATTGTCATGAAGGGCAAGGAAAATAATTATAATGACAGACACACATTCGTGCTTAATTAGTTAGAAAGATAATGATATAGTGTGGTTGTACATTTCCTCACTCAGCTAATGCGAGTTTATTTTGTAATTCTACAATTTCACGTTTATAGTCTCAGCCCATACACATGGGTCTTATAGTTCACAGTTCAAAATACTGAAAATTATGAGGAAAAAAGTAAGCTAACTCACAAAACTATCTCTTTTAAAAAGATTTATTTATTTATGCATACAAATGCTGGGGTGTAGGCCAAAGGTACAGCATGTGAGAGGACTCACCAGACACAGAGTGGGGAGTACAACAGGTAGATCCACTGAAATCCACTGCTGAGGGGAGCAGCAGGGAGACAGAAGAGGTCTGCTCTGCCTTGGGAGTCAACTCCATGGCCGGGGATCAAACTCACATCACAGTAGTTGGCAATAGCTTGACAGCGCTGAGACTTTAACCCCTGTACCACCAGGCAAGCACGAAAAGTATTTCTCTTTTGATGAAAAATCACAGCTCACTGTTCCTCAGTGTATTTTATTCTAATGTTCAGATTTTCCACAATGTACACAACTCCTTTTCAGTTTCAGAACCAGCCAACCAAAACTAATTAAAAAATTAGTGCTATCAGTGGTTCAATTAACCCCCTGTTCCTTGGCAGGTGAAAAGTAACCATAGAATATTTTTTAAAAACAGTCTTAAGAATTCTGTTGTGGTGGGCCTCCCTGGTTAGGACGCAGCCTGTGGAGCTGTCCACAGCCACTGTAGCACAAGTTCAATCCCTAGCCAGGGAGCTACCTTCATGGCACAGCAGACCTCTCCTGGTTCCCCACTGCTCCCCGCAGCAGTGTATTTCAGTCAATCTACCTGTTCTGTTCCCCACTCTGTCTCTGGTGAATCCTCTCCCCCCAACAAACACACACTACTGGGCCTGTACCCCAGTTCTGGTATGCATAAATAAATAAACCTTTAAAGAAAAGCATTCTGTTGTGGTTATGTAGCAGGGTGGTACCCAGGAAAGGGGGAGTTCCAGGTCTTGCCCCACCCAAGGGAGGGTGGAGCTGAAAAGAGAGGACAAAAGCAGGACAGGAGACTGGAGAAGGAAGGAGGCAGTGTGGAGAGAAAGATGGAGACCTGGAGGAGACACATGGAGCAAGGAGACATGTGAAGAAACTGTGCTTGCCTTTTGGTCGTGGACTGGGTGAAACAGATGTGGGTGAGAGACCCGTGGGGAGGTGACAATGGAGGTTTTTGTCTTGATTTTGATTTTGTTCTTTTCCTCCCAGACTTGTCTGCTATTTCTGACCCTCTCCTATGGGTCCCCCTGGAAGGTGCTTTGTGGCAGCTTTTGGGCCTTGCTCTGGGCCAATCCCATTTGGCTGGACTTTTGCCCAGAGGGCATGGGTAACTTTGGGTGATTAATTTAGAAATTATATTCTGTCTTTTCTGTATTGTTTACTAATTGTATTAAAGTTCCTTTCCATGGGCCTCCCCGGTGGCGCAGCGGTTGAGCGCTGGGTTGCGAAGCTGCCCGCGGCCTCTGCGGCGCCGGTTCGATACCTGGCTGCTCCCCGGCCACCGGAGGAGGGTCCCACATGGCGCGCAGACCTCTCCTGCCACCCGCTGCTCCCCTCAGCAGTGTACTTCGGTCCTTCTGCCTGCTCTGCTCCCTGCTCTGGCTCTGGTGAATCCTCTCACCCTCCCGCACTTCTGACTGTACCCAGTGCATGTATAAACAAACAAACAAATAAATAAATAAACAAACATGCCTCTATTGAAATAAATAAATAAATAAATAAAGTTCCTTTCCATTAAAAGTGTTGTTTGGTCTTGATGTGGCAGATGGCAGAACCTATTTAGAGCAGGCAGATTTGGGGGTTCTGGGGTGCCCCTCTCCCTGCCCTGTAACAGTTATAAAAAAACTTAAGGGTGAGGGCCTCCCCGGTGGCACAGCGGTTGAGCGCTGGGTTGCAAGGCTGCCCTCAGCCTCTGCGGCGCCGGTTCAATCCCCGGCTGCTCCCCGGCCACCGGAGGAGGGTCCCGCATGGTGCGCAGACCTCTCCTGCGGCCCGCTGCTCCCCTCAGCAGTGTACTTTGGTCCTTCTGCCTGCTCTTCTCTCTGCTCTGGCTCTGGTGAATTCTCTCACCCTCCCGCGCTTCTGACTGTACCCAGTGCTTGTATAAATAAATAAATAAATATTAAAAAAAATTTAAGGGTGAAAATATGGCATTCCTGATAGTAAAGCAGGGGTGGACAGAGCAGAGCAGCTGCATGTCAGTTAATGTCAAGCTCTGTTTTGTTTTCTGTTTTATTACTGAGGGGTGATGGATTATTGGAATAGAAAAATTTACAAAGGAAGATACTGTAAGGACAATTTATAAATCTTTATTAACCCAACTATGGAAGGTTCCAGCAATCTAAGGTGGGGTCAGAAAAGATGATCAGCCAGAGGTGGGAGCAGAGAGGATTATCAAACTTAGAAGACCAATCCATTCTGACACCAAGGCAATAATTTCCAAAATAATTCCATCAAGGGACCTTATGAAAGAACGCCACTTATCCTGGCAAAATGCAGCTTTTTTTTTCTTTCAGAAGCTTGTGTCTATGCAGACGTCTCTCTTTGCTGTTCTCTTTTCCTCAATAAACTTGATGCATGCTAATGAAAAGAACATTACTCAATTATTTGTCAGAGGGATCCAAGAAACCCCCCTATACTGAGCCCTATCACCGGAATTCCGTCAAGGGGTTTTCAATTTTTAGTTTGAACTGAGGCTCCTACTCATTTGTCGGTCCAAATGAACACATTTTACCCTTTTTCAATTTTTAAAATATTTATTGTGCTTAGTCAACAAGCTTCATATAGTTATAGGTAAAAATAAAAAAACGGTGAAAATAATAAGGCACTAATTCAAACTTCAGACCCTTCCAGCTTTCGATACAAGATGTCTGGGGCCTCTCTCATGGCGCAAGGGGGTAAGTCTCAGCACTATCAAGCTACTGGCAGCCACTATGGCATGAGTTCCATGCCCAGCCTGGGAGCTGGCCCACATGGTGCAGTAGACCTCTCCAGTCTCGCCCACTGCTAACCTCAGCAGAGTATCTCTGCATCTCTGGCCTACAACCCATTCTTGTATGAATAAATAAATAAAAATTTTACAAAATAAACAAGTACAAGATGCCTGAAACTTGTACAAAATTATGGGAAGAAAAAGATAAAATTTTGAATGGAGCAATGACATTTCATAAAACAAAATTTGAAATAACTAATAAAACCTTCCTGTGACTAGTTCATTGCCCTTAGAAAAAGAAATATAGAACATAATAGAATGAAATTTCCTGTGTTATAAATCTAGTGTCCTACTGTAACAGGGTGGTCCCCAGGAAAGGGAGAGTTTCCAGGTTTCCTGTCCCACCCAAAGGAGGGTGGGGCTGAGCAGGGAGTAAAGAAGCTGCACAGGAGACTGAGGAAAGAAGGAAGCAGGATGGACCCAGAAGACCTGGAGGAGGCACAGGGAGCCAAGGGACACGTGAAGAAACTGTTTTTGCATTTTGGTCGTGGACTGAATGACACACATGTGGGTGAGACCCATGGGGTGATGACAATGGCAGTTTTTGTCTTAATTTTGATTTTGCTCTTTTCCTCACAGACTTGTGTGGTTGTTTCTGATACTTTGCTGTGGGTCCCCACTGGAAGATGCTTTAGACTTGTGGTAGCTTTAGGGTCTTGCTCTAGGCCAATCCTGCTTGGGTGGACTTTTACCCACGAGGGGACGGGTAACTTTGGGTGCTTGATTTAGAAACTATAATCTTTGCCTCTCCTGTATTGTTTACTAATTGTATTAGAGTTCCTTTTCATTAAAGTCTCATATGTTTCGTGTTGATGTGGCGGATGGCAGAACATATTTAGAGCAAGCAGGTTTGCAGAGTCTGGGGTGCCCCTCTCCCTAGTAGATAACACTACCAAACAGAACACTTTCATTTTCTGTCTCATCCTAGAACTGAAAACCTGATTATTTCAGTGGAGGTTCCATAATAGACAAGAAATATGGTGATATCAAAATTTATATTGATTCATCTGTGGTAGTTCAACAGTGAGCCTATTTCTGGGGAAGCTTGCAAACCATACAAGGTCAGAAGTATCATAAATGAAGAGGGTGCTAAGGCTCAAGGAAAAGGAAGAAAGAAAAAACACTGGGGGGCCTCCCCAGTGGCTCAGCAGTTGAGCGCTGGGCTGCTAACCTGCCTGCAGCCTCTGCAGCACCGGTTCGATCCCCAGCCACTGGCGAGGGTCCCACATGGTGCGCAGACATCTCCTGCCATGCCCGCTGCTCCCCTCAGCAGGGTATTTTGTCCATCTGCCCATTCTGTTCCCCACTCTGGCTCTGGTGAATTCTCTCACCCTCCCACGCTTCTGACTGTACTTGGTGCTAGCATAAATAAATAAATAAATATTTTATTTCATTTTTTTAATTTTTTTTTAATAGAGGCATGTTTTATTTATTTGTTTGTTTTGTTTATACATGCACTGGGTACATTCAGAAGCACGGGAGGGTGAGAGAATTCACCAGAGCCAGAGCGGGGAGCAGAGCAGGCAGAAAGACCGAAGCACACTGCTGGGGGGAGCAGCGGGCAGCAGGAGAGGTCTGCGCGCCATGTGGGATCCTCCTCCGGTGGCCGGGGAGCAGCCGGGGATCGAACCGGCGCCGCAGAGGTCGCCGGCAGATTCGCAACCCAGCGCTCAACCACTGCGCCACCGGGGAGGCCCCATAAATAAATATTAAAAAAAAAAAAACACTGGGAATAGCAAGAGTCATATGAGGAACCAAAGAATGCCAACAATATTTAAATCCCATTTTTTAAAAAGGGAATTTTATTTTTTGCTAAAAAGCTACCCTATCAATGAATTTTGTCAACTGTCAATGACAGTAAGTCACTAATACATAGCAGACGACTATTGCAATGTCTATCCGTGACCTTTATTGTTTTTGACAGGGTGACATTCAAAGTGGCAATGATAGCAACAAATGTAGTCTCAACCCATTTGAGCAATGTTGAAATGGAATTGTGTACCGACCCACAAAATGGACATCCTCGTCAACATTTCCACCCAAGACATAAAGACACTCGAGTCTTCCCCATTTATCTTAGAATTTTTAGATTGTCACCATCTTCGGAGGAAAAATGGCTATTTACCTGTATCTCACTTTGAATTTCCACACTGTTATGATGCAGCAAGATCATCGGGTGGGTGTCGCCACCGTGAGTCCTGTCCTCCTTTGTCAGGACTCTCCTAAGAATTGGAGTGAAGTCCCGACCTGGGCCACAGATACGTGAAGGTCTGATCACTGTCGTGCTTTGAGTGCTCTGAGCAGAGGACTCAATGGAACAAGGTAAAAATGCACCATGGTCCACCCAGGAGCTTGCCCTACAGCTGTGTCCATCACACTATGGGTCCCGCTGGAGCTGGTCGCTGCCTGTGACGGAAGCTGCACAGACTCTCTGAGCACCTTCATACTCTCCGTAGCCAGAAGCTCTGCCCAGGGGGTGCAACAACCACACCATCTCCTCACTGGCCACCAGGGATTAGCGCCTGCCTGGCAGTGTCATTCCAGGCATTGAGGCCCCTGACAGTTGAAAGAGAGGTGGGTAGGGTTGCTCCAGCACTTCCCCCCACCCAAGAAGATGCCAGGTCTATGCTTCCACCTACACTGAATAAGGAGAGAGAGGAGCTGACTGGCAGGGGCACCAAGACTACCCCCTCTGCTGAAATGGAAGGTTATAGGCTCAGGCAGGCCCAGGGGGTGTAGGTTTTTCTTTTTGTGGCTCCAATACCTGAGCCACAGTTTCCTCATCTGTACAAAGGAAAGTATCTCCTCAACTCTAGAGGTGGACACGACGCCTTCACCTGTTGTTGCTGAGTGCCCACTGTCTGCTAGATGCCTAGGACACGAGCTGAGCCAAGCCCACAGCTCAGGACACCCTCACGAGCAACCAGGGACACAGGGAAATTCAACAGATACACAAGAATTGTGACGGGAAGTTTGAGATGCCTGGAAGGGGCACCTGACACGCTCCTGGCCAAGGGGGCATCATGCAGGGCTCCAGCGGAATGACCCTTGAAGTGGACTTGGTCAGGTAATGGGGTGTGGGAGAGAGAAGGAGGTTGTCAGAGAGGGGCCACGGGCCTGAGACAGCAGGAGCAGATGGCAAGACTCTCGTAAGCTTGTGTGGAGGCTTGGACTTTAGCCTGAGTGAGGACATGGGAGTCACTGAAGAGCTCTTTGAGGCGGTAAATAAATGATGTGACCCAACAGGTTTTCTTGTGAGGGCAGCAAGGACCGAGGGAAGGACTGAAGACAGCCCTTGGGAAACATCTGGTTCCTCCCTTTCCTCTCCCCAGCCTGGTAAAGATAGGAGGACGTGAACCAACCCACCCAGGACAGCAGCGACGTGCCCTTGCTCACCAGGTAAATTTGGACCCCCCAGGCCCAGCTTCAGAAAGGACCATCCACGGATGAGTGGGTCTGGCCCTGCCTTGTCCAGCAGCAGGTGATCAGCCCACAACCAAGGATTGTGGATTTTACAGACACATGTGACCAGAGACATGGTTCTATCCTTATTATCAACTTCATGTTTTCCAGTTTCACATTTTGAATTTCATGACTTAATTCCCGTCCTTGATTCCTTTAATTTTTTTAGAAGATATTTTAAAGATTTATTTATTTATTTATTTATTTATTTATTTATTTATTTATACAAGCACTGGGTACAGCCAGAAGCGCGGGAGGGTGAGAGAATTCACCAGAGCCAGAGCGGGGAGCAGAACAGGCAGAAGGACCGAAGTATACTGCTGAGGGGAGCAGCGGGCGGCAGGAGAGGTCTGCGAGCCATGTGGGACCCTCCTCCAGTGCCAGGGAGCAGCCGGGGATCGAACCTGCGCTGCAGAGGCTGCGGACAGCTTTGCAACCCAGCGCTCAACCGCTGCGCCACCGGGGAGGCCCAGTCCTTGATTCCTTTATAAATCATACTGGCACTATCCTGCAATAGTCACTGAGTGCAACATTTTCTCAGGTGGCATCATGAAGCAGAAAGGTGGAAGAATATCCTAATATACTATCAATAACTTGTCATCTATTATATGATAAAACACCTTTGCCTTTCAATCTGGAATATTCCTTCTTCATCTCTAGAGAACAGACCTACTTTGTCTTTTTAGAAATTATAGAAAATAGGGCCTCCCCTGGTGGCCCAGTGGTTGAGAGCCGGGCTGCAAACCTACCCGCAGCCTCTGCAGAACTGGTTCAATCCCAGTCGCTGGCGAGGGTCCCACATGGCACGACAGGCCTCTCCTGTCTCGCCCACTGCTACCCTCAGCAGTGTATTTTCGTCAGTCTGCCTGTTCTGTTCCCTGCTCTGGCTCTGGTGAATTCTCTCATCCTCCCGCGCTTCTGACTGTACCCAGTGCTTGTATAAATAAATAAATAAATAAATAAATAAATAAATAAATAAATAAATAAATAAATAAATAAATCGTTTTTTAAAAAATAAAAAAAGAAATTATAGAAAATAACACCTACGTTTTTTTTATTAATACTCTGTTTTATGAATGTTCCATAATTGGAAAAGAGTAGCATACCTAGGTGGGACTTCCTATTTTGTATGCAATTGCCAGATTCAATGCAATTCCAATAAAAGTTACAATGGTGTTCTTCAATGAAATGGATCCAATACTGTTCAAATTCATATGGGATCACAAAACCTCTAGTAGTGAACGTTCTTCTGACTAAAAGGGGGGAAGGATGGAGGTATTACACTCACAGACATCAAACAATACTGTTAGGGGGAAAGGATGTCCTGAGCAAACTCCATACAGGTTTTGTGGACTCCACCCCCACTCCAGACCAAAGCCATCAAGATGCTGGGAATGACAAATGCCATCATCACCAGAGGGAGGATTGCTGGGAACTGAGGGTGGAGTTAAGCAGCCAGGTTTGGTATAAAACCAGACATGTGGGCCTTGGCTCTCTCTCTCTTAGCCTCATAGCTCTTGGCTTTTCACCAGCTCTCAGCATGCCATTGGGATTCCAGGTCAATGGAACTGGTAGGACACATTCACAAATTTTCTCCCTCTTTTTGTAAATAAACCTTTTATTAACCTTGTGTGTGTGCCTGCCGTTGAGTATTAATAAGTCCATTTTAAGCACACAGGTGAGGAACCACAGGCAACCCATTTCATGTTGGGGTTGCCAGTAACAATATTACAAAGCTATTATAATAAAAACATTATTGGAACAAAAACAGACACAGAGACCAATGGAATCTAATTTAAAGCCCAGAAATAAAACCACACTTCCATGACACAGGAGCAAGGAATAAACATTGGAATAAGAATAGCCTCTTCAATAAATAGTGCCAGAAAACTGGATTGCAACATGCAAAATAATGAAACTAGACCACTATCTCACACCATGCACAAACCAACTCAAGTCGATGAAAGACTTGAATGTGAAACCTGGCATCATAGACTATATAGAAGGGAACATAGGCAAACACTCAATGACACAATCCTCAGAAACATCTTTGAGAATTCTTCTCCAGAAGCAAGGAAAACAAAGGAGAATGTAAACAGTTAGGGACACATAAACCTAAAAATCTTCAGAACAGCAAGAGACAGTGATCAAAACAAAGAGACGCCCCACTGAATGGGAGAAAATATTTGCAAACCATATGACATATAAGGGACTGATATCAAAGATTTACAAAGAGCTTACACAACTCAAAACAAACAAACAACCCAGTCCAAACAAACAACCCAGTCCAAAAAAAGGCAGAAGTCAAAAGACACTTCTCCAAAGAAGAAATACAAATGACCAACAGGCACAGAAAAAAGGTTCAGCATCACTAATATCAAGGAAATGCAAATCAAAACCACAAAGATGCCACCTCACTCCAGCAAGAATGCTCTACATTAAAAAAAAAAAACTGGAAACAACAAATGCTGAAGAAGCAGTGGAGAAAAAAGGAGCCTCTGACACTGCCGGTGGGCGCGCAAACTGGTCCAGCCACTATGGGCAGCTGTGTGGAGGGTCCTCAGAACACTGAAAATGGGTCTACACATGGTCCGGCTTTCCACTCCTAGGAATCCACCAAAAGGACAAAAAAAACCCAGGAAACCCGAACTGCTGTGTTCATTGCAGCCCTATTTATAATAGCCGTGACATGGAAACAACTCAAATGCCAGAAAACAGATGAATGGATCAAAACGTTGTGGTACAGTTACACCATGGAATATTGCTCAGCAATCAAAAAAGACACATTCATGCCACTAGTGGCGATATAGATGGAGCTGCAAGGGATGATTCTAGCCACAATAAGGCAGGAGAAAGATAAATATCAGGTGGTTTCACTTACATGCGAAAAATAGAGAAACTGAACAAAAGGTAGAGAAAAAGACAACCCTAGCAGGCTGACCAAGACCTGAGGCACCCAGCGGGGAGGGGGAGGGAGGGGGGTGAACAGAGGGGAGGGAAGAGCACAAGGGATTATGGTGATGGGGCATGGGGGCTATTTTGGTGGGAGCACTATGGGGACCACCCCTGAGGGGAGACACTAATAACTAAAAAAATGAACAACAATGCAAGAAAAGAAAAAAAAGAGAGATGGTCTTCAAGGACAGGGAAGACCCTAAGACAATATAAATAAATAAATGCTCTGAAGGGGGTCTCACCTGAGCACTGCTGGAGGCACTGCCGAGGCATCCGCTCATCAGTTGTTCTAGATCTCAAGAAATTGTCTCTGGCCTGTGCAGCAAGTAAGCCTGCTATGTGTGAATAATTAGAAAAATGCTGTTTTTATTTTTAAAGATTTATTTATTTATACAAGAACCGGGGTACAGGCCAGAGGTGCGGGGGTGAGAGGAGTCACCAGAGACAGAGTGGGGAGCAGAACTGGCGAATGGATTGAAATCCAGGGCTGAGGGGGACAGCGGGGAGAAGGGGAGACGGAGAGGTCTGCTGCACCCTGAGGGCTGCTCCTGACCTGCGGGGGTAGCTCGTCCTGCAGGGGCTGGCCAGAGCTGGGGATCTCCATCTGTACCCCCCTGCCCCCCAGGAAGCCCATGAATATGACCTGAAATGTTCCCCAGTTCTCACCGGAAAGCTGAGCACGATCTGAGCTGTAGGAGAGACGGCGCCGCCATGGGGATCACGATGGCGAGACCTTGCTCAGGGCAGCGACCTCCTGCCCCAGGACGGTGCGGGGGCTCCTGACCCCAGCTCCCCCTGCATGGGCAGCAGCTGCCGGCCCCGTCCCGGTGCCCCCTGGCGCCCCCCACCCCCAGCCAGGGCCTCTCTACCCGCCCGCCTTCAGCAGAGGCAGCGCCGCTCAAGGCCCCTCCCCTCCCGGAACCCTGGATATCCAGTTGCTGCATCCCCAGGGGCTAGAGGGTCACCTGCACCCTCCGCTCGCACTAACACCCCCAGAAGCAGCCTGGGCGAGGACGAGGTCACTTGTCAGGGAGGCTACCCCAATCTAGCCACAGGCAGTGACCGCGCCCACAGCCAGGAAATGCAAAAAGGCCGCCCGCAGTCACCTCAACGCACCCAAGACCCGGACAACCCGCATCCCTGATGGGGAAAAGCCCGCACCTGCCCCAGCCGACCTGAGAAACCCCAGGCTCAGCCCCCAGGTGGCCAGGCCCCACCTACCCACTGTGAAGGCACAAAAGTGACAATTTCAGAACCGTGGGTAGGAGCCGCCAGAAACCCCCTAGACCCTCTACTCCCTGTTTTCTCAGTATGTGCTTCACAACGTGTCATTACTCCTCAGATATTTCTCAACAATCCTTACTGCAGTATTTCTCCTCAGATTTTTCTCCACAGAGGCCTGTCTTCTCGCCAGAATCTGCTTCCAAGGGTGTCACTTCTCAGATATTTCTCCTCAACACTCCTTACTACAGTATTTGCTCTCAGATTTTCTCTCAGAGGCGTGTCTTCTCAGAACCTTCTTCCCAATGGGTCATTTCTCCTCAGATATTTCTCCTCAACACTCCTTACTGCAGAATTACTTCTCAGATTTTCTCCTCACAGACCTGTCTTCTTCTCAGAATCTGCTTCCCAACGTGTCATTTATCATCAGATATCTCTTCTACACTCCTAACTACAGTATTTCTCCTCAGTTTTTTCTCCTCAGAGGTCTGTCTTCGCAGTATTTGCTTCACAACATGTTATTACTCCTCAGACACTTCTCCTCAATAATTCTTACTGCAGTATTTCTCCTCAGATTTTTCTCCACTAGGCCTGTCTTCTCCTCAGAATCTGCTTCCCAGGGGGTCATTTCTCCTCAGATATTCATCCTCTACAAGAATTACTACAGTATTTCTCCTCACTTTTTTCTCCTCAGAGGCCTGTCTTCTCCTCAGAATCTGCTTCCCAGGGGGTCATTTCTCCTCAGATATTTCTCCTCAACAGTCCTTACTGCAGTATTTCTCCTCAGATTTTTCTCCTCAGAGGCCTGTCTTCTCCTCAGAATCTGCTTCCCAATGTGTCATTTCTCCTCAGATCTTCCTCCTCAACACTCCTTACTGCAATATTTCTCCTCACTTTTTTCTCCTCAGAGGCCTGTTTTCTCCTCAGTTTGTGCTTCCCAACATGTCATTTCTCACCTGATATTTCTCCTCAACACTCCTAACTACAATATTTCTTCTCACTTTTTTCGCCTCAGAGGCCTGTCTTTTCCTCAGAATCTGCTTCCCAACGTGTCATTTCTCCTCAGATATTTCTCCTCAACACTCCTTACTGCAGTATTTCCCCTCACTGTTTTCTCCTCAGAGGCCTGTCTTCTCCTCAGAATCTGTGTCCAAACGTGTCATTTCTCCTCAGGTATTTCTCCTCAACACCTCACTACAGTATTTCCCCTCACTTTTTTCTCCTCAGAGGCCTGTCTTCTCCTCAGCATCTGCTTCCCAACGTGTCATTTCTCCTCAGATATTCCTCCTCAACACTCCTTACTGCAGTATTTCCCCTCACTTTTTTCTCCTCAGAGGCCTGTCTTCTCCTCAGCATCTGCTTCCCAACGTGTCATTTCTCCTCAGATATTTCTCCTCTACACTCCTAACTACAGTATTTCTCTTCAGTTTTTTGTCCTCAGAGGCCTGTCTTCTCCTCAGAATCTGCTTCCACGTGTCATTTCTCCTCAGATATTTCTCCTCAACACTCCTTACTGCAGTATTTCCCCTCACTGTTTTCTCCTCAGAGGCCTGTCTTCTCCTCAGAATCTGTGTCCAAACGTGTCATTTCTCCTCAGGTATTTCTCCTCAACACACCTCACTACAGTATTTCCCCTCACTTTTTTCTCCTCAGAGGCCTGTCTTCTCCTCAGCATCTGCTTCCCAACGTGTCATTTCTCCTCAGATATTCCTCCTCAACACTCCTTACTGCAGTATTTCCCCTCACTTTTTTCTCCTCAGAGGCCTGTCTTCTCCTCAGAATCTGCTCCCCAAGGTGTCATTTCTCCTCAGATATTCCTCCTCAACACTCCTTACTGCAGTATTTCTCCTCAGATTTTTCTCCTCAGAGGTCTGTCTTCTCAGTATTTGCTTCATAACATGTCATACTCCTCAGACACTTCTCCTCAATAATCCTTACTGCAGCATTTCTCCTCAGTTTTTTCTCCACTAGGCCTGTCTTCTCGTCAGAATCTGATTCCAAGTGCGTCATTTCTCCTCATATATTTCTCAACAAGAATTACTGCAGTATTTCTCCTCACTTTTTTCTCCTCAGAGGCCTGTCTTCTCCTCAGTTTGTGCTTCCCAGGTGGTCATTTCTCCTCAGATATTCCTCCTCACCACTCACTGCAGTATTTCTCCTCACTTTTTTCTTCTCAGAGTCCTATCTTCTCATCAGTTTGTGCTTCCCAACATGTCATTTCTCACCTGATATTTCTCCTCTGCACTCCTACTAAAGTATTTCTCCTCACTTTTTTCTCCTCAGAGTCCTGTCTTCTCAGAATCTGCTTCCCAACGTGTCATTTCTCCTCAGATATATCTCCTCAACACTTCTTACTACATTATTTCTTCTCAGTTTTTCCTCCTCAGAAGCCTGCCTTCTCCTGAGTATGTGCTTCCCAATGTGTCATTTCTCCTCAAGTGCCTCTCCTCAACACTCCTTACTACAGTATTTCTCCTCAGAGGCCTGTCTTCTCCTCAGAATCTCCTTCCCAGCATGTCATTTCTCGTCAGATAGTCCTCCTCAACAATCCTTACTGCAGTATTTCTCTTCCGTTTTTTTTTTTTCCACAGAAGCCTGTCTTCTCTTCAGTATGTGCTTCCCAAAGTGTCATTTTTTCAGATACTTCTTCTCAACAATCCTTATTGCAGTATTTCTACTCAGATTTTTTCCTCAGAGGACTGTCTTCTCAGAATCTGCTTCCTAGGGTGTCATTTCTCCTCAGATATTTCTCCTCAACACACCTCACTACAGTATTTCTCCTCAGTTTTTTCTCCACAGAGGCCTGTCTTCTCCTCATAATCTGTTTGCCAAGGTGTCATTTCTTGGCAGATATTCCTCCTCAACACTCCTTACTGCAGTATTTCCCCTCACTTTTTTCTCCTCAGAGGCCTGTCTTCTCCTCAGAATCTGCTTCAAGGGTGTCATTTCTCCTATATTTCTCCTCAACACTCCTTACTACCATTATTCTCCTCAGATTTTCTCCCCAGAGGCCTGTCTTCCTCTCAGAATCTGCTTTCTAGGATGTCATTTCTCGTCAGATATTCCTCCTCAACAAGAATTACTGCAGTGTTTCTCCTCAGTTTTTTCTCCTCACAGGCCTGTCTTCTCCTCAGAATCTGCTTCCAAGGGTGTCATTTCTCCTCAGATATTTCTCCTCAACACCCCTTACTGCAGTATTTCTCCTCAGATTTTCTCCTCAGAGGTTTGTCTTCTCAGAATCTGCTTCCCAACATGTAATATCTCCTCAGATAATTCTCCTCAACACTCCTTTCTACAATATTTCTCCTCAGATTTTTCTCCTCAGAGGCTTGTCTTCTCCTCAGAATCTACATCCCAGGGTGTCATTTCTTATCAGATATTCCTAGTTCATTGCCTTTGCAAATAGAAATATAGAGCACAATAGAATGAAAATCCTGTATTCCAAGTCAACTGTCACAGATCAATATAAATCTAGTGTCCTGCCAAACAGAACACTTTCATTTTCTGTCTCATCCTAGAAATGAAAACCTGATTATTTCAGCAGAGGTTCCATCATTGACAGGAAAGATGGTGGTGTCAAAATTTATATAGATTCTTTTGTGGTAGTTCAACAGTGGTTTTATTTCTGCGTAAACTTGTAAACCGTACAACATTAGAAGTTTCATAAATGAAAAGGGTGCTAAGGCTCAAGGAAAAGGAAGAAAAAAAATAAGAATAGCAAGAGGCATTCCAGGAACGAAAGAATGCCAACAATATTTAACTCCCATTTTTAAAAAAGGGGATTTTATTTTTGGCTAAAAAGGTCCCCTTGAAATGAATTTTGTCCACTGTCAATGAAAGGAAGCCACTGACACAGAGCAGACGGGTATTGCCATGTCTACCTGTGACCTTTATTGTTTCTGACACGGTGACTTTCAAGGTAGCAACAATGGCAACAGGTGTTCTAGTCTCAACCCATTTGAGCAATGTTGAAATGGAATTGCACACAGGCCCCACAAAATGGACATCCTCACCAACATTTCCACCCCAGACGTGAGGACACTCGCGCCTTCCCCATTCATCTTACAATTTTTACATTGTCACCATCTTCGGAGGAAACGTGGACTATTTACCTGTAGCTCACTTTGAATTTCCACACCGTCATGATGCAGCGGGACCATTGGGTGGGTGTCGCCACCGTGAGTCTCATCCTGCCCTGGCCAGGCTCCCGTAAGACTTGGAGTGAAGTCCGGGCCTGGGCCTGCGGGGTGGGGTGGGGCACAGTTAAGGGGTGGGTAGGGCTGTCAGGGGTGGGGGCAGGAACCTGGTCCTGCAGGACCCAGCGGGGCAGCACACTCTGTGCTTCCATCTGGGCGGAAGGGGAGCCCAGAGGGAGGGGAGAGTGAGCAGCATCTCCTGTGGGCGGCTGATGGCAGAGTGGGGGGCACTGGTCAGGAGGACCCAGCAGAGGGAGGGCTGGATGTGGAAAACTGCCAGGCGCAGGCAGGCGCTGGCAGGTTGCGTTGTGGCCACGGAGGAGCACAGAGGTCCGGGTTCACTCCTGAGCAGCCCGCTGGGTCAGAACCCGCACTGTGAAGGGGGGCCAGGAGACCCACCGGCGCGTGAAGCTGTGCTCTGAGCGCTCTGAGTAGAGGACTCAATGGAACAAGGTAAAAATGCACCACGGTCCACCCCGGAGCTCGCCCTGCAGCTGTGTCCACCACACCCGGGTCCCGCTGGAGCTGGTCGCCGCCTGGGACAGAAGCTGCACAGACTTTCTGAGCACCTTCACCCTCCCCGTGGCCGGAAGCCCCGCCCTGGGGGTGCGACAACCGCACCCTCTCCTCACTGCCCACAAAGGAGGAATTTTAAAATAATTAAAAGATTATTAAATAATTAAATGATGATCAAATAATTAAATAATTATAAAATGATTAAATGATCATTAAATAATTGAATAGCAATTATAAAGTAATTAAATTATTATTGGATGATTAAATAATAATCGTAAAGTAATTAAATGATAATAAAATAATGAAATACTAATTATAGAGTAATTCAATGATTATTAGATGATTAAATTACTATTAAATAATTATTAAATAACAACTAAAAAATAATTACGAGATTATTTTATAATTAAATATCATGTAATTATTAAATAATAATTATAAGTTAATTAAATGCATGTGGAAATACTCAGCCCCCAGGCAGGGCTGGGTCCCGCCAGCAAGTCGACCTCCTCAGAGCCCAGGCTGGGATGCGGCCGGCCATCAGGGAGACCTCTTCAGCCCACAGGCTGCGCTGGGGCCAGCCAGCAGGTCGACCTCCTCAGCGGCCAGGCTAGCCTGGGGGCGGGACAGCAAGTCGACCTACTCAGACCCCAGGCTGGGCTGGGGACGGCAGGCAAGTGGACCTGCTCAGCCCCCAAGCTGAAATAATTAAATAATGAAATGATTATTAAATTATAATTATTAAACATTGAAATGATAATTAAATAATTGTAAAACAATCAAATGATTACTGAATAATTAAATAATTATGGAACAACAATTATAAAATAATTAAAAGATTATTAAGTAATTAAATGATTATTAAATAAATAATTATAAAATAATGAAATGATTGTTAAATAATGAAATACCAACTATAAAGTAAATAAATTATTATTGGATAATTAAATAATGATCATAAAGTAATTAATTGATAATTAAATAATGAAATACTAATTATAGAGTGATTGAATGATTATTAGATGATTAAATGACTATTAAATAATTATTAAATAACAATTATAAAATAATTAAATATTATTTTATAATTAAATGATTATCATATAATTATTAAATAATAATTATAAATTAATTGAGTGCATGTGGAAATACTCAGCTCCCAGGCTAGGCTGGGACAAGCCAGCTGCTCGGCTTTCTCAGCCCCCAGGCTGGGCTGGGGCTGGCCTACAGGTCGACCTTCTCAGCCCACCGTCTGGTCTGGGGTGGGACAGCAGGTCCACCTTCTGAGACCCCAGGCTGGGCTGGCGCTGCCCAGGAGGGAGACCTCTTAAGCCCCCAGGCTTAGGAGGGGCAGGCCAGCAGACCAACATCCTCAGACCCCAGGCTGGGCTGGGCCCGGCCAGCAGGTCGACCTTCTTAGCCCCCAGACTGAGCTGGGGCTGGCCTGCAGGTCAGCCTTCTCAGCCCCCAGGCTACGCTGTGGCCGGCAGGCAGGTGGACCTGCTCAGCCCCAAGCTGAAATAATTAAAAATTGAAATGATTATTAAATTATAATTATAAAACATTGAAATGATAATTAAATAATAATTATAAAACAATAAAATGATTGCTAAATAATTAAATAATATTTATAAAGTAATTAGGTGAGTATTAAATAATTAAATAATTATAAAGTAATTAAGTGATTATTAAATAATTAAATTATGATTAAATAATTATGGCATAACAATTACCAAATAATTAAAAGATTATTAAATAATTAAATGGTTATTAAATAATTAAATAATAATCATAAAATAATGAAATGATCGTTGAATATTAAATACCAATTATAAATTAAATTATTATTAGATAATTAAATAATAATCATAAACTAAATGATAATTAAATAATGAAATACTAATTATAGAGTAATTGAATGATTATTAGATTATTAAATGACTATTGAATAATTATTAAATAACCATTATATAATAAATAAAAGATTATATTATAAATGATTGTCACATAATTATTAAATAATAATTATAAAATAATTGAATGCATGTGGAAATACTCAACCCCCAGGCTGGGCTGGGACCAGTCAGCTGCTTGACTTCCTCAGCCCCCAGGCTGGGCTGGGGATGGCCTGCAGATAGACCTCCTCAGCCCCCAGGCTAGCCTGGGGCGGGACAGCAAGTAGAACTATTCAGACCCCAGGCTGGGTGGGGCCGGTAGGCAGGTGGACCTGTTCAGCGCCCAAGCTGAAATAATTAAATAATGAAATGATTATTAAATTATAATTATTAAACATTGAAATGATAATTTAATAATAATTATAAAACAATAAAATTATTACTGAATAATTAAATAATAATTATAAAGTAATTAGGTGATTATTAAATAATTAAATGATGATTTCCTCAGCCCCCAGGCTGGGCTGGGGCTGGCCTGCAGATAGACCTCCTCAGCCCCCAGGCTGGCCTGAGGCGTGACAGCAGGTCGACCTCCTCAGCCCCCAGGCTGGGCTGGGGCTGGCCAGCAGGGAGACCTCTTCAGCCCCCAGGCTTGGGAGGGGCCGGCCAGCAGGTCGATCTCACCAGCACCCAGGCTGGGTTGGGGCTATGCAGCAGGTCCACATCCGAAGTCCACAGACGGCTGGGGCGGGCCACAGGTCGACCTCATCAGCCCCCAGGCTGGGCTGAAGCAGCATAGCAGGTTGACCTCCTCAGACCCCAGGTCGGGCTGGGTGCGGCCAGCAGGTCGACCTCCTCAGCACCCAGGCTGGGCTTGGGGTGGCCAGCAGGGAGACCTCCTCATCCCCCAGGCTGGGCAGAGGTGGGCCAGCAGGTCGACCTGCTCAGCCCCCAGGTTGAAATAATTAAATAATTATTAAATAATAATTATTAAATGACCGTTAAATTATTAAATAATACTTATAAAGTAAATGATCATTATATAATTATAAATTAATATGATTAAATATTAAATAATAATTATAAAGTAATTAAATGATTTTTCAATGATAATTAAATGATTATTATATAACAATTATAAAATTATTAAATGATTATTAAATAATTACCAAAAAAATAAAATATTATATAATTAAATGATTTTTAAATCATTATTGAATAATAATTATAAAAGAATTGAATGCATGTGGAAATCCTCAGCCCCCAGGCTTGGCTGGGGCTGGCCTGCAGATAGACCTCCGTAGCCCACAGTCTGGGCTGGGACCGGCCTGCTGGTCAACTTCCTCAGCCCCAGGCTGGGCTGTGGCCGGCAAGCAGGTCGACCAGCTCAGCCCCCAGGCTAAGCCCTGACCCTTGACCCTCGATACCAGACCCTGACCTTGACCCTAACCCTAACACCTAATCCCTAAACACTAACCCTAGCCCTTAAACCCTAAACCCTAACCCTAAACCTACCCTACTCCTACCTGTTACCCTACCCCTAACCCTTAATCCTTAACCCCAACCCTAAACCCTAACCCTAACCCTAAACCCTAATCCTAACCCTATACCCTAACCCTAACCCTTACCCTAACCCTAAAACCTAAATGCTAACCCTAACCCCAACCCCAACCCTAACCCCTAACCCTAAACCCTAACCCTAACCCTAAACCCTAAAACCTAACCCTAAACCCTAACCCTATCCCTAAACCCTAACCCAAACCCTTATCCTAACCCCTAAACCCTAACCTGAACCCAAACCCTGAACCTGAACCCTAACCCTAATCTGAACTCTAACCCTAAACCCAAACCCGAACCCTAACCGTAACCCTTTTTAGAAAACCAAAAATGTATTGCCAGAGTGTGGCAGCCGTGTAGCTCCTGGTCACTCACGACTCGGTAAAGCCTGGATTCTATTCAAGGGATATTCGACAGCCGCCTCACGAGGCAGTTTGCATGTGTCAAAGTTCCCTCTTCCAGGCTCTGAGTGGCCACATCACCTGCACGACAGGTGAGTCCTCAACCCTCAGACATGAGCCCAGGACCAGCACAGGCAGCATGTCAGATCCCGTGAGAAATGCAGAGCCCCAAGCGCCTCACAGCCCGCTGGTCAGAACCTGCACCCCAGGAGACTGGGACATGAATCTGCCCTCCTGCCTGGTAGACCTAGGGTGGGGAGGGGGGTGTCAGCCCCAGAAAAATTTACAATACATTCCCAAAATGATAAGTCTACAGAAATAAAACACACAGATCATTGGGACAGAACGGAGAGCCCAGAAAACCCACACCAGGGGGGACCATTGTAACAGGACGGAGCTGGGAGCAAACACAGGGGACGTGTTTTCCATCAGGGGTGCTGTGCACCCAGGGGGTCACACTCAGGACCCAAAATGAACTGAAGAGAGCCTCCACATCCAGCCCACCCAGCCCTGGGTCCCCTGACTCAGTCCTCTGCACTCGGCCACCGGCAGGGAGATGTCCTCACCTTCCGCTCACTGCGGTGGTTCCTGATGAACGGGGTTCCCACAGGCAAGAACTTCACCCAAATCCAGAGAAGCAAGTGCCAAGGCGAGCCCGGATGCTGAGGAGGCAGGAGCTGGGCATAGGGGGTGGCACCGCAAGGGTGGTGGGCAGGACTGCGGGGGCAGGAGCAGGGAGGAGCCACAGGGTGGGGCTGCAGGGGCGAGGGTAAGTAGGGAACCCTGGGGTGCGCTCACTAGGGCCACCCCCGCCCGTCCTGCTACAGCTGAAGTGTAGAAAATCAAACTAAGGGCCTCCCCTGGTGGCGCAGGCGGGTGAGCGCCGCACTGTGAAGCTGCCCGCAGCCTCCGCAGCGCGGGTTCGATCCCCGCCGGCCGGCGAGGGCCCCACATGGCGCGCAGACCCCTCCTGTCTCCCCGCTGCTCCCCGCAGCAGTGGGCTTCGTCAGTCTGCCTGCTCTGCTCCCCGCTCTGGCTCTAGTGGATGCTCCCACCCTCCCCCGCATCTGGCCTGTACCCCAGTTCTTGTATAAATAAATAAATAAATCTTTTAAAAAAAAGAAAATCAAACTGAAATGGGGACGAATATCCCACATCTCTGAAAATACTATTAACCTAAAATTTCCAGAGCCATTAAAACAGCAAATTGTGTCCACGTGCATTACAAGCACGCTCAGGATTACTTACCCCAGACCACAGAGGTCCCCAAAACCTGCTGCCCCCCTGTTATAGGACAGGGAGAGGGGCAGCCCAAACCCCGCAAACCTGCCTAATCTACATGGGTTCTGCCATCCGCCGCATCAACACAAAACATAGGAGACTTTAATGGGAAGGAACTTTAATAAAACTAGGAAACAATACAGGTAAGGCAAAGAGTCTAGTTTCTAAATGAAGCACCCAAAGTTACCCGTCCCCTCGTGGGTAAAACTCCATCCATATGGGATCGGCCCAGAGCAAGGCCCCAAAGCCTGCTACAAGTCTAAAGCATCTTCCAGTGGGGACCCACAGAAAAGGGTCACAAACAACCGGACAAGCCCGGAAGGAAAAGAGCAAAATCAACATCAAGATAAAAGCTGCCATGGTCACCTCCCCACGGGTCTCACCCACATCTGTGTCACCCAGTCCACGACCAAAAGACAAGCACAGTTTCTTTACGTGTCTCTAGGCTCCATGCGCCTCCTCCAGGTCTCCTTCTGGCTCCAGCCAGCTTCCTTCCTCAGTCTCTTCTTCTGCTTCTTCTCTTCCTGCTCAGCTCCACCCTCCCTTGGGTGGGGCAGGGAACCTCCCCCTTTCCTGGGGACCACCCTGTTGCAATCCCCCCTTTTAATTTTTATTCCACCATATCTATGGTGGCACAGATTTCATGGTGTAATCTTAGGAGACAGTCTTTTTTAGGGTTACAATGTGTGTAAGAGAAGCAACAATTAGTCAGCAGCATTGTCTATGAATGTCCAGTATGACAGTTTTCCATTCTGAAAAATAGTCCATTATACCAGCCAAAAGAAAAAAAATTGGAGCGTTAGCTAAAACAAGACAGCAAATATATCAAAATCACAGGGAAAAAATGTTAAAATGGTTCAACTTATGCAAAAACGAATTCTCTCAACCTTGATCCCAAACTTTAACAGCATAGCAAAAGTTTGCAAATTAAATCTACTTTTAAACCATTTTTCCCATTTTTGCATAAAATCACAGGGCAGAAACAACCAACAGCAATTTCTAGCTGGCTTTGTTGAAATACTCCATATAGGATCAGAGCGAACCGTTGGCATCCGGTCGATGCAGGCTTCAGGTACAAAGTTGGTCTCATCAGACTCCACCTGGGCTTTCCTCTTCTTGAGGGTACCAGGGCATTTTCGTTGGCTGGGTTGTCCAGTCCTGCCAATGGAGGCAAGCTTCCTCACCTTCTTTGGAGGTCTCTGGAACCCTACAAACAAGGCAAACAGGTTCTCCTCTTCTTGGTTCAGCTCTGTTTCAACTTTTTGGAAGAACTCCACACAAAGCCACACAATCAAACTCGCGTCCAATTTTTTTGTTAAAACAGACAAAATCCCTATGGAAGTTATGCAAAAAACAGACTCTAAGATAAGTAGCAAAAATTACTACCACCTATTTGTATGCTGTGTTGGTATCAAGGGGAGAGAAAATGTGACAAGTTAGTTTTGCTGGAAAAAAAATTACAACCTTTCTGCAGATCCTGGTTACTCAAAACAAAACAAAACAAAAAAAAACTTCGTGGAGTCAGGACAGAAATGCATAAAAAAAAGTTCCAGTATGTCAAAGAAACCTTAGTAAATGTCAGGTGTATTTCCAGGTCTATTGAGTCCTTTGTAGGAAAGTTTTTTTTACTCTCAACAGTTCCATCAATAGGAATCTGTTGAGACCTTTTCTCCCTATATTTCCAGAAACAATTTCTATAGATGTGAAACAATTGAATTATACAATATTACAAGGTGACAATTACCATTGACAATTTACATACATACCCGATACTACTGTTAACATATTGTACATACCAAAGTTTTACCATTTTCCCAAGTGACAATGCTTCCCTTCCAGTTTTACTTCATTAGGTAAAATCCAAATAGAAAAAAATTCATCTAATGCCTTTCCCAGGAGGAAAGGGAGAAACTTTGTGGAGTGTCTCAGGAGCTCTACTGAGGTTCCACAAAATTTCCTTGCATCAGCCAAATGACAGGCTACCAAATTTGTACTTGAATTTAGATTTCTGGGAAGCTTTGCCATAAATATCAGAAAATTAACAGAAACAACAATATTCAATCTCTATGAAGGCACCGGCTTAGTTCAGTTGACAATCAATGTTGACAATCAAACCCTAACCTTTTGTTTTTCTCATAAGTGGAGACTTTTTTTTTTTCAACGTCTATGGGCACCACGTATACCAATTTTTCAACCTCTCTAGGCCAAGACAGACACAAGGACATACAGACATACAACATATAGACAAAGACAGTTTTTTTTTTTTAGTTATGCCACGTGGAATATGTTATGTAACTGCAGTTTTTCTCCATAGGTTCAGAAAAAAAAGTCAAAGTCCAAAAAAAATGTGGAGTGTTGCTGGCAGAAAAATTTCCAGTTGTCATCCTACAAACCTAAGACTTTGGAAATAGGAAGGAAAAGTTTTATTTATCACAAGATTACATGAGCTTGTTTATCACCTTAGGGTTTTCAGTGTTGAAGACTTTTTATTAGAAGTCAATCCTGGGGTATTCTGTACAGCAACTGAAAGAATAAAAGTAACAGTTAACTTTTAAGCAAAAAGAGTCATTTCTTGTTAGCCACCAAGCAGGCACTCCTTGGGTTTCCTGGAATAGAACCTGAAAAAGCAAAATCAAATTATCAGTAATTAACTTTCAATTAAAAGGAGTCATCTCCTTACTTCTGTTAGCCACTCTGGGACAGAAGCTGAAAGAGCAGATTCAACATCTAAGCACGGATTACACCTCCCCCACACTAGGGAGGGACAACAACAACACAGGTATGAAAACCTGGTACAGTTATATGATGCACCCTAAAGAGTGCTTTCCATAACAGACCTTCCTCAGTAGGAAGCAGAAACTTAGAATCTTGTCTTACACCAGCAATTGAACAAATTCAGTATTCAAAATGGCAAACATGCCCAAAACAAATTGTGTAGACAAAATTCACAGTAGCAAATCCTTTCAGACTCAGACAAAATCTTGTTAATTTTTCTGATCCAGACTTTGCAAAAATTCAAGTTATCTCCAAGAATCCATCAAGGCTAGCAGTTACTGCTTAAGGGTACTCTGCACTTAACACCCAGGCATACATTTGCTAATTTAAACACCACTGCTCCACAATTGGCTTGCAAAATCCATCAGGCAGAGAGCAGGAAGTAGCCAAAGACAAAGCAACATACCCCTGAAGAACCATTATTGCCTTTAGAAATGCTAATGAGACAGCAGAGATTACAAAAAGAAAGAAAAAAAAATTCCAAAGTCTCTGAATTTTACAAGAGCCTGCCAAGTAGCCTCAGACGCCATCTTTGATCTGGCCACATGGTCCAATGTACTGCCTAATCTATTGAGTAAAACTGGCACAGAACAATTTCCACAACTTAAAATCTCTTAGCAAGTCACTACAAACAAATTACACACAAACACACAGAATCTTCACAAAGCCCAAGCCAGTTTTTCAACAGCAAATCGACATATGAAACAAACACACTAGAGAAACCAAAAATCACATTTGCGCTTATGGTAACCAGTGCCATAGGGAAGCCCAATTTCCCCATGGGGCTGACTAACCACGGATGGCTGTCCTAAATCTTCGTGGTCGCCAAATCTGTTATAGGACAGGGAGAGGGGCAGCCCAAACCCCGCAAACCTGCCTAATCTACATGGGTTCTGCCATCCGCCGCATCAACACAAAACATAGGAGACTTTAATGGGAAGGAACTTTAATAAAACTAGGAAACAATACAGGTAAGGCAAAGAGTCTAGTTTCTAAATGAAGCACCCAAAGTGACCCGTCCCCTCGTGGGTAAAACTCCATCCAAATGGGATCGGCCCAGAGCAAGGCCCCAAAGCCTGCTACAAGTCTAAAGCATCTTCCAGTGGGGACCCACAGAAAAGGGTCACAAACAACCGGACAAGCCCGGAAGGAAAAGAGCAAAATCAACATCAAGATAAAAGCTGCCATGGTCACCTCCCCACGGGTCTCACCCACATCTGTGTCACCCAGTCCACGACCAAAAGACAAGCACAGTTTCTTTACGTGTCTCTAGGCTCCATGCGCCTCCTCCAGGTCTCCTTCTGGCTCCAGCCAGCTTCCTTCCTCAGTCTCTTCTTCTGCTTCTTCTCTTCCTGCTCAGCTCCACCCTCCCTTGGGTGGGGCAGGGAACCTCCCCCTTTCCTGGGGACCACCCTGTTGCACCCCCACACTGAGAGAAGGGGCGTCCCGCCCCGCGGCCCGGCCTGTCCCAGCCCGGCGCTCCTCAGCTCCCGAGAGGCCGCACTTCCCCGCCTCGCCACCGGGCGGCGCGCGCCCCCCAGCCTGTGCTTCGCGGCTCCCCCGCTCCTCCTTCCGCGCCCCGCGGTCCCGCCCCGCCGGGCCTGGCTCGGGCGGCCGCCGCGTCAGCGCGCAGGGCGGTGACGTCACGCGCAGGGGCGGGGCGAGGCCGAGGAGGGAGAGGCGCGCGGGGCGGCCGGGCGGGGTCATGGCGGGCGGAGGCGCCGGGGCGGCGGGAGGTGCCGGGGACGGAGCCGCGGCCGAGGGGCGGGTCAGCTGGGCGAGGAGGGGCGCAGCCCGGGGAGTCGTGGGGAGGCCCGCGCAGAGGGGGAGCGGAAAGCGGGCGTGTGTGACGTCAGAGCCTGGACGCTAGAATGACGTGAGACAAGTACCCGCTGAAATGGGGCTTCTCGCTCACTCAGGGACGAGAACAAATGTGTGTCGCCCTTCTGCAGGGAACTTTGAATTTAGCTATTAGAAATGGAATATTATATATATGTATGTATTAAAAGAAATAGTAATTCAATTTTTTGAGAAAGGACCTAAGGAAATGCTTGGAACACAAATACAATTTTTTTTTTAAGATTTATTTGTACAAGAACCAGGGGAAAGCCACCTGCGTGGGAGGGTGAGAGGATTCACCAGAGCCAGAGCGGGGAGCAGAGCAGGCAGACTGAGGAAACACACTGCTGCGGGGAGCAGCGGGGAGACAGGAGGGGTCTGCGCACGTGGGATTCTTGCCGGCTGGCGGGGAGCGAACCCGCACTGCGGAGGCTGCGGACAGCTTCACAGGGCAGCACTCAACTGCCTGTGCCACCAGGGAATATTTTTTCGAGATTTATTTATTTATGCATACAAGAGCCAGTGAACAGGCCAGATGTTGGGGGAAGTGAGAGGACTCACCAGAGACAAAGCGGGGAGCAGAACAGGCAGATCGACTGAGACACACTGCTGAGGGGAGCAGCGGGCAAGTCAGGAGGGGTCTGCTGCACCCTGTGGGTGCAGTGTCTGTGGATAGCTTCATAGGTTGCGTCTCAACCCCTTGTGCCACCAGGGAGGCCCCTTATTTGTTTTTTAATGCAGCACTGACAGTGAATATGGCTGCGACGTTCAGTTGTTCTGCTCCCATGGCTTCTTCGTTTTCTTGTGCAGAGCACTATGCAGAGTAACCGATGCAAAAACAAGGGTTAATATAATGAATGATAGGGTGGCCCCCTTTTACAGGGAGATCAGCCTGGCCTCAACACAAAGAGTTTTCTGCAACAGGCAGATAGGGCTTTTAAAATGACAAGGAAAAAAATTAAAACAATAAACCTATACCAAACAAAACCCAAACTCCAATATCTCAATATGGTTCCGCCAATAGGCAATGACATTCAAATGGGCCAATATGGCATTTTGTGCTTCCTGCTGCAACAGTGTCCACTATTGCTGTAGTCTGTCCCCAAGGTCCACGACATGGCGTCCAAGGCTACTGTCGACTGCACTGTGAAGTTGTCTTTGAACTGCTTCCCAGCAGGGGTTGTACCAAAAGGAATAGGTCTCAGGCTGATGTTACCCGGGACTCCCCTGACGTCCACGGGGGATGGCAGGGCCCACGCTCAGACCAGGGCACCGGCAGACGCCCGGACAGTTCCGGCAGGACTTGGAGACCGTCCCACCCACCTCTCTGCAGACTCCGCACGGCCGCGTGAGTGAGCCCAAGCGCCCGGCGGTGACACTCGCAAGCTGGACATGGGAAGCTGTGGCCTGCGCCACGTGAGACCCCCCACCGCGAGCTCACAGGGGCCCCTGGGAGGCTCGATCCCGCGAGGTCCCAGCGGCCCGATCAGCGCGGTCTGGGGCAGCGTCTGGGCCGCCCTGGCCCGAGGGCACGTGAGACCCCACGTGCCACCGCGTGCCTGGACACCGACATCTTGGTGAGCCCGCGACCCGGGAGGCCCCTCCCGCGAGGTGTGCAGCGGCTCTGCGGGCCGGGGGTGGGCGTGGTCAGGGCGACTGCCCACCCGAGAGCCGCCGACCGCTGCCTCAGCTCCTGGCAGTCCGGGCAGGACCAAACGCAGCCTCGAGTGCGCTGCCGGCGGCATGACGGGGGCACGACGGGGGCACGATGGTGCCCACCGCCCCCTGCAGCGGCCTCCCCGGGGGCCGGTCTGAAACCGCCGGTGCAGCCTCCTGGCCTCGGTGTCCATCCACGTCCGGTGTCCGCGGCGGTCCCGCGCGTCCAGGTGGGGCTCGAGGCGGCCGACGCGGGGTCCCCATCGGGGCCTCTGAGCAGCGACCTCGGCGGCGGCGGCACCTGCCCGCGTCCCGCCCACGTGGGGAGCGGGTCCGTTGCGGCCCGCCTCAGCCCGTCCCCCTGCCTCCCCACCCCCGCCACGCCGCCCCCCGCCGCCGGACCCCTCGATCCCCCCCCACCGCCCCCAAGGCCGCTGCCCCTGCCCGGGCCTCTCCCTGCGCCCCGCGTCCACCGGCCGCGCCGCCCCTCGCTCCCCCCGCCAGGTGGCGCTGCCCCCCAAGGCCGCGGCGACGGCACTGCCGTGTGGGAGCCGCGGCGTCGGGCCGGGCGGGCCGGGGAGCGAGAAGCCGCGGGACGAGCGGGCGAGGGGGCGGCGCGCTGCGGGGTGGGCGGGAGGCTCGCAGGGCCACGGGGCCCGCGCGGAGAATGAGGCCCCGCGGCGCCGGCCGTCCACCGTCGACCCCCGGCGGGCGCCAGGCCCAGGGGCGCGGGGCCGGCACCGAGGGGCGCGCGAGGGCCGCGGCCACGAGCCGCGTCCGCAGGGAGCGCGCCGGGCTGCGCCTGCCGCTTTGGGGTCCCCGCCCGCCCCGGGCGGCCCCTGCACCGCCCCACGGGCCGCGCGCGGCCGCCGCCGCCGGCGAGCGTCCCCCCGGGCTGCCCGGCGCGCTGGACAGACGGGGCGGCCCGACGCGAGGCGCGACCCCGGGGCGCGCGCAGCAGCCGGGGCCCGACGCCCGCGTTGCTAGGTCGGCCCGGCTGCGTCTGGAACCCTCTGGCGGCGAGTCCCAGGCCCGGGCGGGGCGCCGAGGTGGCCGTGCCCCGAGGCCTCGCGGGGCTGGAAGTCCTGGGTCCGCCCGTCCCCGCAGCGCCCGCGCCGCGCCCGCTCAGCGTCCAGCTCCGGGGGGCGCTCGCCGGAGCCGCGCGCGTGGCCGGGCTCCCCGAGCTGGCTGCAGGGGCGCCGAGAGGGACGTGACTCCCCGGCGACCCCAGGGCGTCTGGGGGTCCCCGTTGTCGGGCTCAGCCGTTGCCGCCGCGGGGGCGACCACCCGGCTCCCGCCCAAGCCCCGCCCCCCTGGAGCGCAGAAGCCTGGAGGGTCTTGTGCCTACCCGGTGCCTACCCGGGAGGACGGGAGGCGAAATGAAAGGGGACCCCACTTTTCCTCTCCTCTTTCTTCCGCTGAGATCACACCCCTCTTGCCCCCACACCCTCGCCCCAGCTGGCCCCTGGGAAGGCCTGGCGGGCGGGGCCGCTCTGCGGGGGCCTCTCCCCTGGGGGCTGCGCGGGGGCAGGAGGAGGCAGCGCTGTGTCCCAGGCCCCAGCGGGGCGCCCCCGCCCAGGATGTCGGGCTGCGAGTGGGGAGGGCTCCCCAGGCTGGCGGTTGCAGGCGTGGGCGGCGCTGGGCGGCCTGAGCTGCGAGTCTCCCGGGGCTGAGGGCACCGGCTGCCGTGGCGGGAGGCCGGTGGCGAAGCCTCCAGGTTGGGGGGGCCCGGGGGCCACTGAATTGCGGCAGATGCGCTTGGGGAGGTAGGTCTGAGGCGGGATGCCCAGTCAGAAGAGCTGGGGAGCAGAGGCTGCGGGGCTGTCCGCAGGGCGCCTGGGGTGGGCCACAGTGGGGGCACCCAGCACAGCCTGGTCTGACCCTGGTGTCCTGCATGGCAGCTGCCCAGTCGCAGACGCCACCGGGGAGCCCCTCTGGGCAGAGGGGAGGGCGCCAGGCGTGCCAGGGGCCCCAACCACAGAAGGTCTGCTTCCTCCACCACCAAGCTGACCTTGGTGGGAACCAGGGCGAGTGGTGTCTGGAGCCAGACAATCTCAGGCACAAGTGGCCGACAAGGGTCAGGCCCAGGGTGGCAAAGGCCATGTTCCCTCAGATGCCTGCGGGGGACTTCAGCGCAGAAGGGAGTCTGGGGAGTCCCTGGAAGGGCTAGAGCTGGGTTGGAAAGTAAGGTTGGCTGAGCCCAGCGGGGAGGGAGGAGAGAGCCATGGCCTCTCAGGGCTGCCTCTGCCTGGGGCTGGGGTGGGGGCTGTAGGCAGGGCTAACCCTCTGGCCCTGGAGGGGCTACCGAGCCTCCAGGCAGCCTGGGGCATCGTGTGACCTCTAGGCCCCCAAAGGGAGCCATGCCCACACTCGTCCTTGTTCTCAGCACTACTAACCCTCCCTCCGCCCAAGGCCGGCTGGGGTGCAGGCTGGGGTGCAGGCTGGGGTGCAGGCTGGGGACACAAGGAGGGCTTCACGAGGGTGAAGCCCGGCAGGATGGCCAACGTGAAAACCCAAGGTGTTCGGGGGAAGCACAGAGAGGTGGGGCAGACCCCCTGGACCATGAGCCCCACCCTCAGCTCTCCACCCAGCGCCCTCGCCCCCACTACCCCCGCCCCCACCCCCACCCCGTGCCCTTGGCTACCTGGCCCCTCCTGTCCAGCCCTCACCTCTCCTGGCCCAGCCGCCTTCCCACAGCCACCCCCCCATGCGGCCTCAGCCCCCTCCTCTGAGCCCACCAGCGGGCCCCTCCCACCCTCCCTGCACACAGGAGCAGTGTCCCCCACGGACACCCCGCAGCCCGCACCCCACCCACACCAGGGCAGTTCCTGCTCCCTCTCCCAGCCCCAGCCCCAGCCCCCAGCACCATTTCTGTGCCCCTGGTTCCAGACTTCCTGCTCCGCCACCCCCAAGCACAGAGACCTGCTGGGTCTGCTCCACTCAGGTAGCAACCTGCACCCCACCTCTGCGCCAGCTTCTTGCGAGAAAGAGCCCAGGGAGCCCCCCCCCCGTGCCATTAAACGTGTAAGGTCCACTCTGAGAGCGGGCAGAGGCACCGCGGGTCCCTGGGCCAGGGCCGCCTGGCCAGCCCACAACAGAGGTGGCCGCTGGCTGGGGCCCCCAGCCAGGCACCCAGGAGAGCGAGGGCCAGCTGGGGGCTGACAGGCAGCCAGCGGGACCCTCCCCTGGGCCAGGACAGATGTGGACCCTGAAAAGGACAGAGTGGCCGTGCCAGCCAGGCACTCCTCCCCTGCCCTCCCAGCCCTCCTGTGATGGGGCGTCCGGGACGTCTCCAGGCGGGGAAGGCTGGCAAAGGATGGGGCTGCCCTGCCTCAGTGATGTCCCTCTGGTGCCCAAGGATCCCTGAACAGTGACCTGTGACACCCTGGGGGTTGCATGGGGCTGGGGGCACTCATGCCAAGAATGAAAGTGTCAGCTGCCAGCTGCTGACCAGTCTGGGCCTGGGCGTCCGCCGGCTGGCGTGCCCCCACGGCCGGCTGGCCCTCCGCTGCACCCAGTTCCTGCTTTCAAGCCATCTGCTCCTGGGTCAGCTGCGGCCAGAGGCAGGGTCCCTCCCCCCAGGCCTGGGTCAGCTCTCAACTAGGAAGTGGCCACTGTGCTCGACCCCCAGTCTAATGCTCACTCTGACCCGGCTGCACCTGAGAGGGGCTCAGCCTGCCTCTCCAGGGTGGCTCTGCAAGGCGGGGCGCGACCCACAGCTGCCGCCGCTTCCTTCCAGGGAGGGGCTGGGCCCTCGGCCGCTTGGCCTGTGCCGTGCGGGCCGGGCTCGCGTGCTGCCGGGCTCCCTGCTGCTGCCTCCTTATCGCCCATCGGCCTTGCGTAACCGGACGCTCCTGCTTCCTGCTCGTGAGCTATCGTGCACATCTGGGGCTGCACATGGGTGACGGGGCGCAGCAGCCTCCCTGCACCCAGGCACATCCTCCCCCCGGCCCCCACAGACCCTGGCCCCGCAGAGCTCTGCGACCGCAGGAAGGACCCTCTGCCACAGGATGCCCTGGTCTGTCCCACAGGCCCAGGAGACACAGGGCAGCGAGAGCCAGTGCCCCCCACCACTCCCAGCCCTGGCGCTGGCCTGTGCACTTCACAGCCCATGGGGCGGACGCAGGCGGGGGGCATAGGACCAGCTCCCTGACCCCAGCCTGGGCAGGGAAGGCACAGGTCCCTGGGGAGGCCTCGCAGCCCAGGTGGCCAGCGGGGGAGGGCCGGCGGGGGTGTGGGTAGCTCTGGCCACTCCAACCCCTGGACCAGGGGCGAGCTCCCCACCAGCCTTGTCCCGTCCTTGCAGGTGGACCTCAGAGCGGGCGGCCGGCGGCATGAGCACCTGGCTCCTCGCCTGCCTTTGCTGCTGGGCGGTCTGCGGCGCCCCAGCCGCTGGGCACGGAGCAGGTGAGCTGGGCACCCCACAGCGGGCAGCAGCAGGCATCCTGCAGGGCAGCTTGGCCCCAGGGAGCTCGGCCTGTCCTGAGCCCACCCTCATGCCTGGGTCATGCCCAGCCCGGCCCTCAAGTAGCCCCTGGGGCACATCGGGTGCACCCAGAGCCTTCCCCTCACCCAGCCCTGTCTCGAGGCAGCCACTGGGGCCTCCCCGGGGCCGAGCGCTGGCACCACGGTCTGCGTCACCAACTTCATCCTGAGGATTGACTGCCGCTGGGAGGGCACGGGGCCGGCCCCGGGGCCGGACACCTGGCTCCTGTTCACCAAGTGAGGAGTGGGCAGGTCCCCCCAGCATCACGCGTCCCCATCCCCCCATCCATCCCATCCCCGGACCCTGTCCCCCCTCACGCATCCCCCCTCTGTCCCCTGTCCCCAGACCCCGTCCCCCTCACGTGTCCCCAACCCGTCCCCGGACCCCGTCCCCCTCACACGTGCCCTTGCAGCAACCAGGCTCCGGGCGCCGGGCACAGGTGCGTCTTCCGGGCGGGCATGTGCGTGCTGCAGCTGCCACAGGAGGAGGTGCTGGTGCCGTCTGACAGCTTCCACATCACCCTCCACCAAAACGAGTCCGGGCGGGAGCAGGTCAGCCTGGTGGACCCGCAGTTCCTGGCCCGGAAACACGGTGAGCCCCGCACAGCATGGTTCCCAGCAGGCAGTGGGTCCGGGAGGCTGGCTCAGGCTGGCCGAGGTGGGACGGAGCCCCCCAACATGCCTGGGAGCCCCAGGGACCGCGAGTCCAGCCTGTGGGCTGACCACGCGCTCCCACGCGGCCCCCTCTGTTCCAGTGAAGCTGGACCCTCCCTCCAATGTGCAGAGCAACGTCAGCTCAGGCCGCTGCATCCTGACCTGGGGGGTCAACCAAGCCCTGCAGCCGCTGAGCTCACTCTTCAGCTACGAGCTGGCATTCAAGCAGCAGGAGGAGGCCTGGGAGGTGAGGCAGGCACTGCCGGGTGGTCTCTGGAGGTGTCCCGGGCGCACAGGCCAGAGGGGCACTGCAGGGTCCAGGGCCTGCCCAGTCCACCCGTGCTGGCCGCTGGCAGGACCTGCTGTCCTCGCCCCACAGCAGGCCCGGCACAAGGACCACATCCTCGGGGTGGCCTGGCTCGTCCTGGATGCCATTGAGCTGGAGCCTGGGGCCACCTACGAGGCCAGGCTGCGCGTCCAGATGGCCCCGCCGGAGCCCGACGCCGGGGAGGAGGAGGAGGAGGAGCACTACCAGGGCCAGTGGAGCGAGTGGAGCAGCCCGGCGCGCTTCCCGGCACCCCCGAGGCCAGGTAGGTGCAGCCGGGTGGCCTCAGCCAGAGGCAGGAGGGAAGACGGCTGTGGGGTGCCTGCTGGCTGAGGCCTGCCAGCCCAGGGTTTCTCTCGGGGACTCGGGGTCTGGAGAACCCTCCAAGCCAGCCCAGCCTGGACCGCGTGGCAGGGGCGGCTGCGCCCAAGGGGCCGCAGGATGGGCTGGGGCTGCTGCAGCACTGGCCCTTCCATGACAGGCAGGCCTCCCGGGGGGCAGCCCGACGGCGTCCTTGTCACCGTGTCCACCCTCCTGCTGCTGACTAGCCTGGCCTACCTGCTGTTCAAGCTGTCACCCAGGTGGGTGGTGAGGGCCATGGGGGAACGTGTGCGTGTGCTGGGGCCCATGGCGCCTCCCCGCACTCCACGCTGGCCCTGGGGTTTCCAAGGGTCTCAGTGTGGGGCTGTGGCCAAGTCCTCAGGGGCGGCGCAGGCTCCAGAGGTGGAGGCCCCACCCGGGGAGGCGCAGCCTGGTCCTGCCTGGGCTCCCTGCCCGCCCTAGGCAGTGCTGCTTCAGCATCTGGGCGGCCGCTCAGCCCAGCGGGGGCCTCCTGAGATGCGGTCAGATATGGGGGACCTGGGGGGACAGGCGCTGGGAGCAGAGGCCAGTGCTTGGGGTTGGCGATGCCACGTGAAAAAGCCTTTCTATTGGGAGAAGAATCTGGGGGTGCGAGGGGCCCGGAGGTCACTGGGAAGCCAGTGTCCAGAGAGGTGATTTGGGGTCAGGCCCCAGGAGTGGTCAGTGAGGGGACTCGGACCTGAGGGGCTGGGGACAAGACTGTACCCCACGCAGCGGGGTCGGGTGCTGGAAGTACTGGGTGAGGGGCAGCCAGTGTCTGCGCTGGACTTGGGGCTCCCGGAGGTGCAGGCACCCTCGCGAGCTGGGCACGAGCCGTCGCCGCCCTGACCCCCGCACAGCCGCTCTGCAGCGGTCGCCCCCACCATGGTCCAGCCCAAGCTTGGAGCCCAGAGCGGGGAGGGGGCCGTGGCCGGCCCATGCCAACGCGTCCGAGGGCATCTCAGGAGCGGCCCCCGCTGCACCCCCAGTCTCCCACCACCTCCGCTGCTGCAGGGTGAAGAGATCCCTGTACCAGAACGTGCCCTCGCCCGCTGCCTTCTTCCAGCCGCTATACAGCAGGCATGGCGGGGACTTCCAGGTGAGGGGCGGGGCCTCCAGGTGAGGGGCGGGGCTTCCAGGTGAGGGGGGCCTCTGGCGTGGTGGTTGCCCACATGGGCTCCCCACGCCCTCCAACACCGGGCGCTGGCCGGGCTCCCACGGGTCCCCTGGTGGCCAAGAACCAGCTGGGGACAACCAGAGGGGGGCGGCCCCACCGCCCCCCACTGCGCAGAGAACAAGGCTCAGCCCAGGCACACCAGCCACTCTGGGCTCAGCCCTCCCGCCGCTGCAGCTGGGCCGTGGCTCTCAGGGGCCCAGGAGACTGAGGACAGGCTGGCACTGACCGCTGGCTGTGGGGCCCGGGTATCCCTGGCCCCACCCCAGACCCCCCGGCGGCAGGCGGCCAGCGGGCGCTGTACATGACGGACGTGCGCCCGAGCCCTGCCCTGCTGTGTTCCAGACCTGGGCAGGAGGTACGCACCTGCGGCCGCAGAACAACACCGACAGCGTGGGGCCCGGCGTCCTGGAGGCCATCGCGTCACTCACCTACCACCCAGCGCACCCCTGGTGGCCAGCGGGCCTGCAGGATGGGGGCACTGTGCTGCTGGAGGGACCACCAGATGGGGCAGAGCCTCCACCCGCCTACCTGCCCCAGGAGGACTGGGCCCCTGCAGGCCCTGCGGGACCAGAGCCCCTGGCCTCAGAGGGTGGCAGCAGCAGTGACTACTGCACCCTCAGCTGCTGTGGGGCTGAGCATCCCGTGGTCCCCCTGGGGTGCACGGGAGGCTCTGGGCCGGTCCTGGCGGCGGCCAGCCACCTTCCTGGAGACCAGCGGGGTGTCCAGCAGGAAGGCACCTGCCTGGGGGCCGGAGGCAGCCCTGGAGGAGCCCCAGGCACTTTGCAGCCCTGAGCCTTCCGCAGCCCTCACACCAGCCGGGGTCTCCAAGGGCTGACCCGCCTGGACTGGACCTAGGGAAGTGGCCACCCCTCGGCCACACGCCCCCACCCATGTTCCCTGCCCATCCAGGACTTGAATGCATAGAGCCCGAGGGCCGGGCTCTGCCCAGCGCTGGGGCATCGGCTGCAAGGGCTGGGAGGAGACAGGGCTGAGGAGGTGACGTGCAAGAGGTGGGGTGCAGCCTGTCTCCCTTGGGTGCAGAGCCAGCGTCCTGCGGGCTGCGCCGACTCCAAGGCCTTCGGGCGATAGGAGCCACGGAGCCCTCAGCCGCAGTCTGCGTGCTTCCCTCCAAGCGCCTTGGGCCTCTGTGCACAGGTGGCCTCCCACAGGGACCGGAAGGGGCCCGTCGACCTGTCCACCCCCCAGCCTTTGGGGGAGAGGGAGGCCCCACGACCCCTCGAGTCCAGGCGCCCAAAGATAGAGGTGCCTCTGGCCCTGACGCGGTGGCGGCCCCAGGCTGCAGGAGCCGGTCCTGGGGGCCGGGAATGTGTCCTGAGCATCGGGACAGCAGGAGGCAAGTGGAGGAAGCAAGGTACCGCGTCCCCAGCCCTAACTGAGTCCACAAACACCGGCGACTCCACTTCCTGGGGAGCCCCAGGCAGGGTATTTATAACCCCGCGCAGCGGCGGCTGTGGCTGCAAGGAGGCCCGGTGCCTGCAGAGCTGGACAGCGACCGCCTGCCGCCCTCCCAGGACACCAGCCAAGCTCCTGTGCCTGGAGGCCCAGGCTGCGGGCAAGTCAGCCACCCCTGCCACCCACACACGGTGTCCGCAGAGCCTGAGGGCGGCCTCGGCGCGGCCAGGGGCAGCAGTGGGCCTGGAATGACCGCCCTGCTGGGCTGGAGACAGCGGCTGCCAGGCCGGGGCAGGCGGGGAGAGGCCCACGCAGAGGATGCTGTGGGTCCTGGGCTGGCCGATGAGTTAAAAGGGACAGTCGGGCTACACTCCCATGTGGGGAGTCCCGGGCAGCCACTGCCGGCCACTTCCTTCCCCTCCCTCTGGTTCTCCCGTCCCGGACCGCTGTGTAAATGCGCCCATTTAACGTGGGGGCGTCTGTGTTCAGTTTCTTCATTGTGTGCTCTCGTTTTTATGGCTTAATCCAGGGCCTCCCGGGGGCTGCGATCAGTCTCAGGCGGTCATCACTGCAGCCCGGGCCCATCCCTGGCCAGGGTGCTGACCCACAGGCTGCAGCAGAACTCCCTGTCTCCCCGCTGCCCCTCAGCAGTCTCAGTGGATCCACCTGTTCTGCACCCCACTCTGTCTCTGGGGAGTCCTCTCACCCCCACCTCTGGCCTGCACCCCAGCTCTATGCAAAAATAAATAAAATCTTTTTTTTTTTTTTAAAGGGTTAATTCACTTTATTCTTGTGAGATAAACACGTGGTGGCCACAGCTGAGCCGGGCCTCTGCACGGACTTGGTGGGCCTCTCTAGGTGGCCGGTGCGCGTCCTGGTGGGGAGACTTGGTGGACACAGTCCCCCCGGAGGTCGAGGGCGAGATGCCACAGGCGAGACAGGACCATCACCAGTGCCAGCCAGCAGCAGCAGAAGCTTCTTGGGCACAGGGGCAGGGACAAAGGACACCACACAGAGCCAGTGGCCGGCCTTGCCCCTCCCCGCCCAGACCACCCAGCGAGGGGCGGCGTGGGGCCTACCCATCTTGTGCCCAGCAACCGCCGCACAGGTGAGGGTGAGCTGGGCCTGGACGGCAGGGGCTGCCTCCCCAGAGCGCTGACCACCCAGACAGAGGCGTCTGTTGTGATCCCAATGACCACACTCACTGTGGGCCCAGCCCGCCAGCCCCACCTCCAAGAACAGTCTTTGAGCTCCACCAGAGCCTCAGGGCAGGGACACGAGACAGCCCCCCCAGAGCCCCGCCATCCTGAAGCCTGCCCCGCAGACCCCCCAGCTGCCCGGCCCTCCTGTGCTCAGGCTCTGCGGCCACAGCCTCACCTATGGCAGCTTGGGGCTGGACACTGGCATACCTTGTCCATCCCAGGAAGGAAACGCCGCCACCCTCAGCCAGCCCGATCAGGAGCCCACCAGGACCCTCACCCCAGGGCGCTCCAGAGCAGCCAGACCCAGTTGTCTGCAGGCTTCAGGGAGCTGGAGGGTGAAGTCCAGGGCGACGTGAGCCCCAGCATCATGGGCAATGCCCTGCGCCCTGGGAGCACATTTTCAAAGTTGAGAAAACACAAATCCAGCAGAAGCCAAAGTCACACGGTGGGGTGGACACTCCCCTCGGCCAGTGGCCACTCCAGCCGCAGTGGACAGCTTGGCCCAGCCCTGCGGCCCGACGGCAGAGCTGTCAGCTCAGGGGGCCACCAGCATGAAGGGGGACAGCTGCAGACAGATGATTGGGAAGGACCCTAACTCTGAACCCCAGAACACAGTGTACCCAACCTTCTTATTAATGGACCCACATTACAAAAGGCATGCTCAATTATTTAAGTTTTGCCTATAACAAAATTGTAAAAGTTTGTTTTCCAAAATTTAACTCTTGACCCTCAAAGTCAGAGATACTTCGTCCCCAGCCCTGGACAAGGGAAGTTTTAAGTCCCCGAGGCAGACGTTTCTTCATCACTTTGTTCATATACTTTTAAAGATTGATGTACTTGTGCATACAAGAGCTGGGGTGCAGGTGGGGGGGGGGGTGAGAGGATTCCCCATGTGGCAAAACAGGCAGTCACTGACACACACTGGGGAGGGGTCAGTGGGGAGACAGGAGAGGTCTGACTGACCGGGCTCCCGGGAGGCCCCCCCAGGCAGCTCTAGAATCTGCTGCTTTGCTGCCGTCTGGCTGCCCCGGGTGGGGCCGGTTCTTGGCCACAGGTCGCCTGCCTGTTTTCTGGGTGGTGGAGCTCACGCTGCCCTCACTTCCTCCCCTGGGAGGTGGAGGCAAGAAACGTCTGCCCTGGGCCTGCCCGGGAGCCTAGTGGCTGAGTCTCAAGCAGTCACCACCGTGCTGGGAGCTGACCACCAGGGCGCAGCAGAACCCACCTGTCGCCCACTGCCCCCTCGGCAGTGTCTCCGTGGATCCGTCTGCTCTGCTCCCCACTCTGTCTCTGCACCCCACCCACTCTGACCTGCACCCTGGCCCTGTATGCATAAATAAAGCCGCCCGCAACTGAAGAAGCCACAACTGTAAATCCAGAAGAAACCGAGCGACAGGCGGCATCACAGTGGCTCCGGGCCGGCCGCCACGGGGCCCTAAGGACTGATCATCTCTGGGAAGATGCCAAGTCGCCAGAAAGCACAGATCTGCACCAAAGGCCTCCACTGAGGTCTCATCACATCGTAACACAGCTCCTCACTGAGAGACCACCAAGAGCACCGGGCCTGCGGCCTGGCCATCCAGGCCCTTCCTGCCGGGCAGCCAGGCTGACACGGAACACACATGACGTCCAGCTAGCTGCACAGGCACCCCAGGAAGAGGCACCCCAGGAAGTCGCATAGAAGGAATCAAGACCGTTACTGCAACTTTGTAACCAGCTTCTTGGAGTTACAAAGTCTACTTAAGAGATCTAAGACACTAATGTCACTTTTTGTTTTAATTTTAAATTCAGAACCAACTTTGATCACCAGCTTGCAGCTGACAGTTAACCAAAGAGACCCCAGGAGGCAGCCACACCTCAGCCGAGTCCATCCGGTGAAAGGCCCCGGCCAGCGGCGCGGGCAGCCTAGTCCCTCCAGCGGTGGCCACACCGGGCGCTGCAGCACTTGTAGAAGGTGGTCATGGGCTCGTCCGCAGAACGGGTCTGGAGCTGCATGAAATAGGCGCGGGGGTGCCCGCACCTGGGGCACGGCTCTAGCAGCAGAAACAGACAAGCGGTGTTACTTGTAAGAAGGGGCTCAGGACGCGGGGGGTAGGGGGTGGGGGGGGTGGGCAAGTGCAAGGCACCGGTGGCTGAGACCTGCACCTCCTCTGCACCCTTCCCCCAGGCTCTGCTCCACAGACAATGCTCTCCCTGTTGGGAGAGAACCCCGGCCTTGGACACACCCCGTCCCCACTTGATTCCTCGTTTCTTCTCAAATCTGGCTGAGGCCGGAGGGACACTACGTGAGGGAGGCTCAGTCCAACACGGGGCCACACCTGCAGGCCCCACCACCCCACGCCCAAGGCACAGGTTTACCCTCAGGCCGATCTGCTTTGAGAAACTGACTCTGCTCCTGTTAGAGTCACCCAACAGTCCCAGACACTATTTTGGATATCTGCTACATGATCAACCTTGTCATAACATATCCTGGCCATGAGGTTTAGCAAAGCAGGGCTGGGTATTCTGTGGGGAAGAAACTACTGTCAGGCATCGGCTCTTCTTCCCTGCATGTAGCCAGAGGGCCCCCCGCTTCTCCAGGCTTTTCTATCTCCATCAGAAATGAATCAACTGGGGCCTCCCTGGTGGTGCAAAGGGTTAAGACGCAACCCACGAAGCTGTCTGCAGCCTCTGCAGCACAAGTTCAATCCCCGGCCAGGGGGCTGACCCACAGGGCAGAGCAGACTTCTCCTGTCTCCCTGCTGCTCCCCTCAGCAGTGTGTCTCAGTGGATCCACCTGCTCTGCTCCCCACTCTGTCTCTGGTGAGTCCTCTCACTCCCCACACCTCTGGCCTGCACCCCAGTTCTTGTATACATGAATAAAACCTTTTAAAAAAAAAAATGAAATGAATCAACTGGAGAGCAGGCTGGGTGCCAGCTCTGGGCACCGCCAGGCCCCTGCAGCTGACACTCATGGTGGCCTTGCCGGCTCCCGGATAATGTGTGCAGTGCTCTTTGTTGGCTTCCACTTTAGAACCAGTATCTAAAATGCTTGAGCTTTGTAACTTCGTGACTTTTAAATTATTATTTTTTTTTTTTTGCACAGAGCTGGGACACAGGCCAGAAATACAGGGGGTGAGAGGACTCCCCAGAGACAGAGTGGGGAGCAGAACAATTGGATTCACTGAAATCCACTGCTGAGGGGGCAGCGCGTAGACAGGGGAGGTTTGCTGCGCCACATGGGTCAGCTCCCTGGCCGGGGCTGGGACTCAGGCCGCAGTGGCTGGCTACAGTGTCATGGTGCTGAGACTGACCCCTGAGCCCCAGGGAGGCCCACTTTGCAACACTTTTGATGTTGTGTTTGCACACGGTTGGGTAGCTAAAATGATAGTGTTGGAGAACTGCAGGCTCAAAATGCCGAAAAAGGGCCTCCCTGGGGGCGCAGGGGTTAAAGGTAGCGGGCCAGGAGCAGCCCACAGACCCCGCCTGCTCTGCTCCCCACTCGGCCTCTGGGGAGTTCCCTCACGCCCGCGCCTCTGGCCTGCACCCGGCTCTTGCAGCGTAAGTGAATCTTTTAAAAAAAATGCCGAAACAGAAAGCAGCAACGAGTCAGGATGAGCACTACCCCGCGAGCTGTGTGCGCCCCCACACGCCCTCAGGCCCACTTCACCCGCCGAGCTGGTCTCCGGCCCCGGCCAGCCGCCGGCCTCGCCTCTCAGAGAGCGAGCCCGGGGCGAGGCGGCCCCGAGACCCCGGGAGGCGGCCCGCGGCCTGAGGCGCTGCCCGGAGGCACTTCCGAGACCCCGACACTCCCGCCTCCCGCGCCGCCGCCCCCAGGCCCGCGCCTCACCGGCCGTGGAGTCCACGTTCTCCCAGGCGGCCGCGCCGCCCAGCACGTCGTCCACCTCCTTCAGCGTGGGGTACTTGCGGCTCGTCACCTGCGGGGGGCGCGGGGAGTCGGCGGGGGCCGGGGCCGGGGGCGCCCCGGGCCCAGAGGAGCCCCCGCGGCCGGCCGAGCGACGGCGGGCGCGGGGCGGTCAGGGGCGCCCGCCCGGGGGCCGGCCGGGGGGCAGCGGGGCGGCAGCTCCGGCGCGGGGGGCCGCGGGCGCCCGCAGACCCGGGGCGGGGCGGGCCAGCACCCGGCCGGCGCGGGGGGCCGCGGCGCACCTTGCGGGTGATGTTGTGCACGTAGGGGCAGGTGTTGCAGGCGAAGCGGTGGCAGCGCTGGCCCTCCTCCACGATGAGCCCGTTCCCGCAGCCCGGGCAGAAGAGCAGCATGGCGGCCGCCGCTCCCGGCAGCCCCCGCGCCGCCGGCCCGGCCGCCGCGCTCCCGGCGCGCCCCGCGGCCGGCCGCCCGCGCGCTCATTGGCCCCCGCCCCGCCCCGCCCCGCCCCGCGGCCGGCCGCCCGCGCGCTCATTGGCCCCCGCCCCGCCCCGCGGCCGGCCGCCCGCGCGCTCATTGGCCCCCGCCCCGCCCCGCCCCGCGGCCGGCCGCCCGCGCGCTCATTGGCCCCCGCCGCGCTCCCGGCGCGCCCCGCGGTCGGCGGCCGGTTCCGGGCCGGGCGGGCCGGGCGGGCCGGCGCGGGGCGGGCCGGCGGGCTGCCGTGCTGGAGGCGGCGGAGGCGGCGGAGGCGGCGGCGCGGCCGGACGCGCTGGGCGACGAGGACGAGGAGGAGGCGCTGCCGCACTCGGAGGCGGTGGACGTGTTCCAGGAGGGGCTCGCCATGGTGGTGCAGGACCCGCTGCTCTGCGACCTCCCGATCCAGGTGCGCCGAGGCCGGCGGGGGAGGCCCGGGCCGCGTCCTCCGCCCCCGTGCGCCGCCCTCGCGGCCCTCCCGGCTGGGGCGCGGCCTTCCCGCCGAGACCAGGGCCCCGGCCCTCGCGGGGCCAGTGCGAGCCGCTGTCCGCTCTGCGCGCGAGGGCGGGAGATGTGGGGGCCTCCCTGGGGCCGCGGGGCCGCCTCGGCGCTTGCGACTCCGCAGCCACTGCGGCGCGCGCTGCATCCCTGCCGGCCGGGAGCTGCCCGCAGGCGCGGCAGACCCCGCGGCTGTGCGTCTCAGTGCACCGGCCTGCTCTGCTCCCCACTGTCTCTGGGGAGTCTTGTCCCCCCCCCAGCCCCTCTGGCCTGCACCCCAGCTCTGGCATGCGTAGGTAAATCTTAAGGGAGAAAAAAAAAAAGGTGAGTGGGACGTGAGCGAGACCGAGGTGCTGACAAGAGGGAGCGAGTGAGGAAAGGCCACTCATCGGCCTGCCAGTGGTCAGGCTGCTGTGTGAGCTGGTGATGAGGCCCAGGACCCCCACCCCACCTTGCTGTCTCCTAGGTCACCTTGGAAGAGGTCAGTTCCCAGATAGCGCTGGAATACGGCCAAGCCATGACTGTGCGGGTGTGCAAGGTGGACGGAGAAGTCATGCGTAGGTGGCCCCTCCCCACGCTGTGGCTGCACTTCCTCGGGTGGTGTGGGCCAGGAGCTCAGCCCCAGGCCATCTGGCTGGACTTGGGCTCCAGCAGCGTGGAGCTGAGCAGGCCTGTGGCTGCCCCGTGAACCTTCTCTCGGTTCCTCGGTTGCAGCGGTGGTCGTGGTCCAGAATGCCACGGTCCTGGACCTGAAGAAGGCCATCCAGAGGCACGTGCAGCTCAAGCAAGAGCGCGAGGGAGGCGTCCAGCACATCAGCTGGTGAGTGGAGCCATAGGTGAGCACCTGCTGGACACGTGCCTTAGAAGAACCCTTGCCCTCTGCCATGGAGACCTGACTGGAGCATGAGTTCAGGGTCAGGCCCTCCGACAGGGCCATGCCCTGTTCACTGCTCTGCTGTCCACATCACTGGCCCAGGCCCCCGTGTGTCTTGTAGATGGCTTCCCAGGTGGCACAGCTGTTAGTGCCCTGTCCCCTCCTCACCTCGCTGCTTTCAACCCCTACTTTGCTGTCCAGTCCAGTGTCCTTTTGGCTACATGTCAGCAGGGCTGCCTGCCTCACTTGCTGGGTGTGTGGAGTCCCCAGAGCTTTTGAGTGTCTCCCTGTAGCTGTCTCAGGCCTGGTACAGAACAGAGCCCAGGAGAGGAGGCCAAACCCTGGGCCCCACTGAGCTGAGCGCCTTGAGCCCTTATCAGGAGATTCTGCCTCCTGGCTCCTGCCTCTGCCAGCTGGTGGTTCACTTTAAGCCCCACCTGCAGGTCCTACGTGTGGAGGACATATCACCTGACCTCTGCCGGGGAGAAGCTCACAGACGACAGAAAGCGACTCCGAGAGTAAGTCCGGGTCCCACTGTGGGTGCAGGAGGCATCTGGCCTGCTGCCCCCTAGTTCTCTGCCCTGCCAGCAGACTGAGGCCCCTTCCAGGAGGAGGGCATCTGAAATGGGGGTGCATGAGATGGGAAGGGCCCCTGAGCTGGAGAGTGGGGAACCACGAAAGGGCCTGCAGGTGGAAGGCTGCTGGCTGCCTGGGGGGCTTGGGCAGCCAAGGGCCTCAGATACCTCACACCTTCGCTCCCCTTTCAGCTATGGTATCCGGAACCGGGACGAGGTGTCCTTCGTCAAGAAGCTGCGGCAGAAATGAGGTTCCAGACGCAGGCAGCTGAGTGCCAGTGACCAGGCTCTGCCCCAGCAGAAAAGAAATCCAGGTCACTGTTCACTTTCTACCCAAGCGTGTTAAGGTGGCCTCACCCAGGCGTACCCATCTGGAACTGTCGGCGTGAACCCTAGGCCTTGGGACGAGACCACACGACACTACCCCCCCCACCCCCCGCCCACACCCTGACTGCGTGGCTCATCCCACAGTGCCGGGACCTGACCTAAGCCCAGAATAAAGGCTGGCCTTCCAGTTGGGAGACTCAAGGAGCCATGGCACCCTAGGCAGGGGACCAGCATGGCCTCTTGGGAGCCAGGTGTGGGGGCAGCACAGGCCCCGACGTCCAGGCCGTGAGCCCCGTGGCCACACTCGCCACGGCCCGGCAGCTCTGCCGCACTCAGCTGCCGCATGGGGTCCCATACGGCCTGCACCTGCGCCTGGAGGGGCCGCAGGCGGGGCCAGGGCCTTCCCACCTGAGCACCTGGTCCTCATCCCTGGGGAGACCCGCTGGACCCAGCTCAGGGTCGTCAGGGCGGCTCCTCTCCACTGTCAGCCAGAAACCAGGAGGCAGGAGCCATGTGTGGCGTGGCAGCTAAAACGCTCCCAGTCTGTTTATTGGCCACACAAGGGGTTGTTGTGGCCGGGCGGAGGGTGGCCAGGACAGTGCAGCATGGGCCAGGGCACAGCGTGGGGCTCAGCCCAGGCAGGGGGCTGCAGGCACCAGTGCCCGCGCTCAGTGCAGCTGCGCGTCCAGCTCATATTTCTCACAGAACTTGTCAGTAAAGGGGATGCAGGTAAGGAACTCGCACCACTCGCAGCGGACGGGGTAGACATAAAAGAGGACCACCAGGCCGGCCAGGAGGCCCAGGAAGACTGCCTGGAAGACAATGATCTGGCAGCGTTTGCGGTACAGGTCAAACTTGCCAAAGCTGACGTAGGGCAGGAAAGCGAAGGAGAGGAAGAGGCCACTGATGAAGCCTGAGATGTGGGCAAAGTTATCGATCCAGGGCAGCAGCCCAAAGGTGAAGAGGAAGAGGACCACAGCCAGCAGCTTGAAGAAGGCCCGCCAGGGCCGGGCCAGAATCTGCCAGCTCTGGAACAGCTCCACAAAGAGGCAGGCCAGGATGCCAAACTGGGAGCCCGCGGGGCCCACCTGGGGGGGACACAACTGTGAGCGGAGTCCCCCCACTCCACCCCTCCTGCCTCCCAGGGCCCGGGGGTGCTTCCCAGCTGGGCCCTCAGGGGCCCAAGCTCCACTGGACGTGGGACCCGTCCACTGGGCAGCAGGTGTACATGGGACGGGGGCAGCCTCACCTCCGCCCGGTAAGGCAGAAAAATGGCACTGGCCAGGTTGCCAGTGACGCCGCTTAGCAGATAGATAATGGCGATGCGGTGCCAGCCGGCCAGCTTCTCCAGATCCCGCAGGACAGTCATCTGGAAGCAGATGGATACCAAGCAGTGCAGGATCCTGTGGAGGGGGGTGCTCAGCAGGGCAAGGTGGCACTCCACCCAGCCAGCCACTTCAGGGCCCCTGGATCTCCACCCTGCCCAGCCCCGGGTCACTTGCCCAGCGTGCAAGAAGAGGGACAGCCACAGGCGGTAGAACTGGTCAGGCACTTCAGGGTTGAGGAAGGGCAGCAGCCCACACACGTCATCCATGCAGTGCACCTGTGCAGAGCCACCCATCAGCAGCAGGGCACAGGGGCTGGGGGCCCACACGCCCCAAGACCCACCTGAGAGCAGAGCGTGGCCTCCTCATGGAAGTAGCCCCTCATGAAGTCACAGTACTCCCGGGAGGTGATCTCACACCTGCAAGGTCAGACCAGGCTGGGCAGGCTATGGAGGGGCCGCTGGCCCCCAGGCCCAAACATGTGGCCAGGTCCGGTTGCTCCTCAGCCCGCCCCCGGTAGCTTGTGCCCCTCTGGGGCTTGTCAAGGGAGAGGGTTCCACCCCTGCCAGTACCGCCACCTGCCCAGCTGCCCCCACCTGCCCTTGGTGCCGATGCAGCAGGGCCGGCCCGTGATGGCGCAATCCATGTGGGGGTGGTTGGTGCGATTCCCGGCACTGCTTTTGGTGCAGATCTGGGTCACAGATGGAGATGAGCTGGGTCAGGGCCTCCCCAGACCGACCTGAGCCCCTGCCATGCTAGGAGGTAGGGCCACAGCGCCCAGGGTGGTCAACAGGCCGCCTGGCTTGAGGAAGGCTGCTGAGCACTACGTCCCCCTGGAGCTTCTGGCTGAATTAATAACGACCTGTGACCTCCCAAGTCTTCACCCAGTTCTTAGACAGGCACAGGCTGTGAGAGGCCAGCTCTGGCATCACCGACGGGTGAGGTGTGGCTGCCTCGGCCACAGGCAGGGCTGATGTCAGACCCAGCTCACCGGCCACTTGGTGATGTCATCTGGCCATTCGTGGGGGTCCTCGGAGGAGGGCTCATCACACACCCTGCAGAAGCCCAGCACGGTCAGACCCCACTTCTGCCCCTGGCACCCAGGGGAGCACCTGTTCCTCCCCACAGCAGGTGGGGGACTGACCTGGGGTCCTGGTGGCAAACAGAGCCGAATTGCCTCTTGTGGCCAGCGAGGTCGGGGGCACTGGGATGGAAGGGCCACCTCACCCACACTGCTAGCGTGGACTGCGGGGGACACAGGTCAGCTCCTCAAAGCCATCCCCCCCCCCATGCAGTCCAGGAGGCTGTGCTCACAAGCAAACTGCTGAGCGCCCCCTTGCACCCTATGTCATGACCTCCAGGAGCTGACCCTGGAAGCGTCCACCTGCAGGGCACTCAGGACAAGAGTCCTGCAGTATGAGTCCTGCTGGCCTAGAGGCAGAATTTACCTGTGTCCAGGCCAGGGAGGGGCTTGCTATGAACCACACCTCTACACATTGCAAGGGTCTGAGCATGTGCAGGTTTAGGGGTCTACCCCTGGGCCAGGCTGCAGACCTGGCACACAAGCACCCCAATTGGGTGCGCTGCCGTGGCCCCATGGGGCGAGAAGTGACCAGAGGGCACGGCAGACGGTGTGTGTGCCCCGCTGAGAATTAGGCTGGGGGGTGACACCAAGGGCCTGGTGCGGGGGGCGGGGGGGACGGCGCGCCAGGCCTACCGAGCACTCCTCCTCCGAGGTCTGCACACAGCCCGACCTGTCATTGCGCACGCAGCAGGCCGAGTGCTTTTCCCGCTCGCGCGCGGCGCGGATGAAGCTGTGCACCTGCGGGTCCTGGCGCATGCAGGGCGAGAACTTGGCGCCCAGGTGAATGAGGGCCTCCTGTGGACGCGCAGGAGGCGCTGTGGCCCAGCTCTGCTGTGCCCGCCCCAGCCCGCCCCGGGCCCCCCGCGGGCTGGCCCCGCCCTCACCGAGCTGGGCCCGATCCAGAAGTTCTCCTGCTGAACGTACTTGACATTCTCATAGACCCCGCGGTTGCGCAGCACCTGCTTGGCGGGGCAGGTGGTCAGTATGGCCACACTCGGGCCCTCCTCCCGGAGTGGAGCAGATGCGGCCCGGAGGCGCGATCTGGGCGGGGGCTCCGGGACTCACCGAGTCCACCGTCTCGTGCTGGGAGAAGCCCACGGGCGCGATGCCGTAGATGCACACGGCCAGGATGGTGACAAGCGAGTGGACGAAGGTGAGCCAGTAGGTGAAGAAGGGCCTGCGGGGCGTCAGCGGAGCACCCTACTCGCGCACCGCACAACCCGAAGCCCTGCCGCCGCCGCCACCCGCCCTGGCCGGCCGCCCGCCCACCTGTGGTCGTCCATGTCCTCGATCTGCCGTTTGACGTAACTGTCAATGCGCTTGCGGTAGGTGCGGTTGGTCAGCCGGCCCACCATGCCCAGGCCGTAAGGCCGCTTCTCCCTGGCGAAGAACTTGCGCACGGGCATCGCAATACGCTGGCCCCGCCGCTGGCCGGCCGCGCTCACCACCTCCTGCCGCAGCCGCACCTTAGGCTGTGAGCCTGTCGCACCGCCCTCCTTGTGCTTCCTCCAGCCGCGCTCCAGGGGCCTGGCGAGGGCCGGGCACAGTCACATCCACCGGCCGGAGGAGCCCGGTGCCTGCGGGGCTGACTGGCTCCCCACAGGCGAGGCCCTGCGCCAGCCTCTTTAGCAGTAGGAGGGCCTGAGCCCCTGGGGGGCCAGCAAGGACGCAGGAGTCCCCCAGGGTTCCCAGCCAGCCTGCAAGAACTGATGACAGCACTCCCGCGCCCCTCTGCACCAGCCGCCTGCCCCGTCCGCCTGCTCTTGGGCCGGGGCGCCACCCCACCCTGCCCGGCTCCTGTGGCCGCACTCACAGCATCAGGTGCCTGCGCTCCAGCTCGCCACGGTCCAGGGCACCGCCAGTGAGGTCAGCCTGCTCTCGGGCTTTCTCCCAGTCCTTGAGTGCCGCCTCCGAGGGGGACTCAAACACCTCATCTGGGTAAGTGGACAGCTCCTCAGGGAGGACACCTTCCTGAGCAGACATGGGAGGTCAGGCCAGGAAGCAGCGCAGGGAGATGCAGGCGACGCTGCCAGGCTCTTACCCGGGCAAAGAAGGAGGTGTCCAGCTCTTCCGGGAAGTCGGCTGTGTCTTCCTCCAGGAAGCTGGCCGGAGTGAAGCTGCGGCGCTGCACCCGGCGCAGCGTGCCATCCCTACCCGAGCGGCCCTGCCAGGAGGACGTGAGCGCCAGTGCGGGCCCGCCCGCCGCCACCCACTCGTGCCCCCCCGCCCGCGCCCCCCACCTGCGCTGCCCCTGCCCACCTTCACCAGGGCCGCGGCTGCGCGGAAGCTCATCTTGGCCACCGACTCCCGCTTGCGTCTCCGTGGGAGCCGGTTGAAGCCAGAGCGGGAGCTGGAGAAGGAGCAGAGCGAGGCAGCCCCTGGCGTGATAGGCGTGTGCGGGGCGCTCGGGCCGTCGGCAGTGTCATCCGCCACGCGGAAGGCCCGGCCCCGGGCCAGGGGGTCTATGATCTGAGGGGCAGGATGGGACGGGGTGTCTCACTGGCTGCATCCCTCCTGGCACCCCGTGCAGAACACAGCCACGCTCCTCCCGCTCAGTGGGGCATCGCCCCCCACTGCTTTCCCTCCCAAGGGCGGCCCTAGGGCCCCGCCCCCTCCTAGTGCTTGGGGCTTGCGTGGGGGACCTCCCTGCTGCCCGCACGCCCGCCCGCCGCCGGTCGAGTGGCGAGGGAGGCACCTTCTGCATGCCCAGCTGGCACGGCCCCACGTACAGCGGGGGGGGCGTCTCGGTGCTGGCCAGTGACACGTTGTCCTGGCTGGGCAGGTCCAGCTCCCGCAGGGCCTGGGGCTTCAGTTTCCCGTAGCGCTGGCTGCAGTGGCGCATGCTCTTGCGCTGCCACTTCTGGGTGCTGTCGCCATCCTTGCTCACGCCGAACCAGTCAGCCGCACCCCTGCGCGCAGGCACTCAGGGGCAGCCGTGGCCCGCCGCCCAGGGCTGGGCGAGGGGGCAGGGCTCCAGCCTGGCACCCCAAGCCCCCGCCAACTCCAGATGTCCACTAGGCCGCGGACCCCAGGGGCGTCTGGGGGGTCCTGGGCCCACCCCCAGCGCAGAGGGCTGCGCCCCCAGGGAGAGCCTGGTCCTCAGCCGCAGGCGGCCCTCGCAGCGGACCGGCCAGGGCGCCGCCCACAGCCCTCAGACATGCGCAGGGCCGGGGCGGGCATGCGGGCCGCCCGCGCGCACACGGCTCACGCCACACACGTGCCTGCCAGGTACCTGAGCAGAGACCGGGAGCGGGCCGCGCCCTGCGGGGGAGCCCTGCGGGCGGCGGGGGTGCCCGCGAGGGGCAGCGTGTGCACACACCCGGGGCGCCCCTGTCGGCAGCTGAGGCGCCAGCGCAGGCGGGAGAGAGGGAGAGAGTGTGGGGAGCGGAGGGCGCGGTGAGGGCGGGCGCGGCCGGCGCTGCCGAGGGCCAGGGGACGCGGCTGCCCCGCCGCCCGCCGCCCGCCGCCCGCCGCCGCCTACCTGCGGATGGTCTGCGTGATGGACAGTTGGCGCTGCAGCGCCGGCCGCCGCGGCTCCGGGGGCGGCGAGGGCGCGCGGGCGGGCTCGGCCGGCATGCTCACGCTGCGCAGGAACGCCTGGCGCCTCGGGGGCTGGGGGACGGGGCGCCGTGAGGGGCTGGCCAGGGGGCCCTGCCCGCCCCCCCGGACCTACCTGCAGGAGGCTGGGCTCCTCGGCCGCCGGGGGCGCCGCGGCGGGGATGTCCAGCTTCAGCCAGGGCGGCTTCTTGCGCTGGAGGCTGCTGGTGCTGTCCCGGCGGGCCTCGCCCATGGCGCGGAGCGCGGCCTGCGGGAGGGCGGGCAGCTCAGCGCGGGCGCCCGCCGGGGAGGCCGCCCCGCCCGGGAAAGCGCCTCCCGCGGAGGCTTGAAGGGGCCAGCGGGGAGCGAGGCCACCGGGCCACCCTCGCGCTGGGAAGGGCCAGCGGGGAGGTCCAGAATCGGCCTCGGGCGGCCCGCGGGGGGAGGGACCCCGGCGCCCCGCTTCTCTCGGGACCCCGCGCGGGCGCGGGGAGGCCACCAGGGGGCGCCCTTTGCCCAGAGACGGCCGCGGAGGGCTCAGTCCCGGAGGCCCGGCGAGGGGAGACCCCCGCGGCGCGGGGAGACGGGGTCCCACTGGGGCTCGCGAGCTCTGGCGAGCTTTCCGTCTCCATGACTCCCCCTCCAGGGCCCGCGAAAACCGCGGGGTCTGGAAAGGGGCCGGGCTGGACCCTGCTCACCAGGCCCCTCCGAGGACAGAGGCCCCCAAAAGCTCAGCCTCATGACAGCGCTGGGACCCCAGCAGGCCCCACGGCTGCCCCGCCGCTAGACACGCCTCCTCCTTCAGCCCCCATCACCCTGCCAGGGCCCCATCAAGAAAGTCCCCCCGCCATGTTTTACAAGCAGGGAAACCGAGGCCCGGCGGACAGAGTGCACCTGGCCGGCAGCCACACATCCTGGGAGGACAACCAGGGACAGGCCAGGGCGCCGCCCACACAGCCCAAGTCACAGCCCAGTCCTTTGGCGTCCTGCTGGGCCCATCACCCGGCCCCCCTCCCATGGCCCCCCCATCCTTCCCAGGCCCCATCCCAGCAGCGGAGGGGGGAACCCCCAACCCCTCACCCCAGGGCTGACCCGCCTGCCCTGCCCGTCCCTGGGTGCTGCCCAGGACAGTGTTAGCCCCACTGCCAGGGCCCTCCTGGGCCCGGCCTGGGCTGGCTCCACTGTGGGGACCAGCAGGGCTCCCTGGGGGCATAGGGGTCCCATCCAACCTGAGGCCCAGCCGAGAACTGGGGCCTCCACCAGCGGAGCCAGTGGCTGGGCAGCCCACCCAGCCCGCCTGCCTCCCACACCCCCAGCCCCCAGAGCCCCACTCGGGCTGGGGGGCTGAACCCCGTCCTGCCATGAGGGCAGATCCATGGGCCGGGGGACAGTGACCCCAGAGGGCAGGGGCAGCACAGCAGGGTGTGAGGCACAGTGAGCAGGTGGGGGGGCAGGCACCCCACTGCACCCTGCCCTCCTGGGGACCCTGCCCCCACCAGACCCTTGTAAGATTGGGGGCGGAGGCAAAGCAGGTCTCCATGATGCCCCGTCCCCCATGGGCTCAGTGGGTGGAGGTACTGGGGGCGCGGGGTCCCTGAGGTTGTGGGGGTAGGCCAGTCCCAGGCAGACAAAGGGTTTGGGCTGGGAGGGCGCAGGGCGGCCCAGAAGAGACAGTGGCTCAGTGTCCAGGCCTCCCCAGCACACAGTGGCTCTTGTTCCCAGACAGCCTGGGGGAGAGCCCAGCAGCATCCCCCTGCTAACCCCTCGGTGCAGGGAGCCTGCCCACTGGCTGCGGCGTCTGAGTCACTGGCCTGGCCACCTCCCAGGACCCAGCGCCGTCGGGAGATACCCAAAGGGGCTTCTGAAGGGAAGACTGACAGGCAAAAGTGGGGGGCCGAGTCTGTGGGGCCTGCCGGCACTGGCCACTCGGCTCAGGAAGAGCAGGGGCCAGGCGGACAGCCTGAGGCAGGCAGGACCTTGGGGCCAGGAGGGGTGGCGCCCACTGGCTTGGACTGTCCAGGGAAGAATGGGCAGGCACCGTGACCGGCATGCAGGGCAGGGGCAGGGCCAGGAGAGTCCCTGCTGGTCTGCTCCCCGCCACACTCAGGCCCGAAGACTGGGGCCACAGCAGGGCCAGGCGCACAGTAGGTGCTCTTGAAGCAGCAGCTGCGTCCGAAAGAAAAAGGCTGGAGGGCCTCCCGGGTGGTGCAGGGGTTAAGACGCAACCTATGAAGCTATGTGCAGCCACTGCAGCACAAGTTCGATCCCACGCCAGGGAGCTGACCCACAGGGTGCAGCAGAACTTTCCTGACTCGACTGCTGCTCCCCTCAGCAGTGGATCTCAGTGGATCTACCTGTTCTGTTTCCCACTCTGTCTCTGGTGAATCCTCTCACCACCACCCCCGCACCTCTGGCCTGTACCCCAGTTCTTGTATGCATAACTAAATAAATCTTAAAAAAAAAAAAGAAAGAAAAAGAAAAAGGCTGGAGGGGCGGCCGGCACTGGGGAGCCGGGCTGTGGGTGCCACGGGGGCAGTCTGCGTGGCCAGGGCCAAGGTCCGCCCCAGGACGCCCACCCGGCTCCTCAGCCTTCCCGCTGCAGCCTTTCACCCCAGTCACCCATCCCCCTGGTCAGAAGTCACCCACCCACACCTCCCAGACAGGCCTCAGCGGCCTGGCAGCCCCAGATCTTGTCCCACTCCCTCCAGTGCCTGTGGGGCTGCCCTCGAGCCACAGCCGGGACTGGTTACCAACCCCGCTGGACCTGACAGTGGAGAGGGCCAGGGAACCCCGAGGTCTGTGGGGGTCTGTCATGCCAGGTGGCCAGCCAAGGGGGGCAGGAGGCGCACAGTTCAGGTGGCATACGGGTCCAGCTGGCTGGGGCTGAGGGCAGCAGCGGGGAAGGTCCCCTGTCACCATGTGTGGCCAGGGCACAGGCAGGCCCAGAAGTGCCCCACAGACCCCAACCCTGCTCGGGTGCTGACCCCTGGGGCTGGGCACCCCTCCTGGGACGGGCAGCCGCTGGCAGTGCTGGACATGCCTGGGGAGCCCGGGAGCCCCTAAACAGCGGGTGCACCTACCAGGAGCCTACCCGCTGAGGTCCTGCCGGGAGGGCCTCCGGGTGCACTGCAGGCCACAGGCCAGTGACAGGGGCCAAAAGCTTCAGGAATGTCTGTGCAGGAGCTGGGGGGCAGGGCACCCCAGGGTTCCGGATGCCGGGGGCCCAGCCCACGTCTCAGGCCGGAGGAGGGAGTCCCCCAAACAGCAGCAGGCAGAGGCCTGCAGTCCATCCCTGGGCAGGAAGTAGGTCCGGTCACCGGAACCCAGGCAAGGCGGCACGGGGAGGCCCTCACCCTGGGGGACATGGGGCAAGAGAGGCCTGGAACACTGCTGCCCTTGCAGGCCCGGGGCGGGGGGGGGGGGGCGGGGGGGGGGGAGAAGGGTCACAAGCCCAGACACAGCCCTGACCCCCTGGGGGGGGGCACCTTCCATTCAGGGCACTGGAGCCCGCGCACCCCCCAGCGCCTGTCCAGTTCCCAGTTTGCTCTGACTGAGCCTGGAGGTGGGCGCTGCCTGGGGGATGCAGGACGAGGCTGCCGAGGCCACAGCTTCCTCCAGACTGGGGGGGCTGGGGAGGGAGGCCCGGCCGGAGCCAAACCTGAAAAGCCAGTTTCATCCTTGAATATTCCCCACCAGAAAGTCCCCAGGCGGGGGTGGGGGGCTTTCCCAGCAAAGGCAGGGCCCAGACACCCGCCCCACAGACACACCCCCCCAGGAGTCCGCTCGGGACCACGCGGGCAAGTCACTGGGGCGCGCGCCCCCCCCCACCCCCGCCAGACCCTCAGCCGTGCCCCCTGCAGGCGCCGGCCAGGCCCGCGCCCCTGGACGCCGGCCACGGCCCGGGCCAGGAGGGGCCTCGGCGGCCCGGCCTGCTCCCCTTGGCCTGAGCAAAGGGGCAATCCCGGGGAGCCGCTCCCCGCGCCCCGGAGTTTGCAAGCGCGCAGCGCGCGGGGAGGCGCAGGTGGGGCGCCCCGGCCCCCGCCCGCCCGCCCGCGCCCGCCGGACGCAAACCCGAGGCCGCGGGGTCAGGGAGGATCCGGGAGTCCCACCTCCGGCTCGGCCGGGGACGGCGGCGCGGAGCGGCCTGGAGCCCCGCGCCCCGCGCCGGGACGCAGCTGTCGGGCCGCCGCCCGGACGTGCCAACCCGGCCACCGGCTATTTTTGCGGCGCGCCGGGCGAGGAATCCGGGCTGGGCCGCCGCGCGCGCGGCTCGGGAAACTCCGGGCAGGAAAGTCCGGCCGCCTCGGCCCCGGCCCGGCCGCCCCGCCCGCCCCGCCCGCCCCGCCCGCCCCGCTCACCGCCGCAGCCGGCTCGGTCCTGAGGCTCCGGGAGGGCCGCGCCGGCCGGGAGGCGCCCGCGCCGAGTCCCGCCGCCGCCCGCCGGGAATGCCGCGGAGCGAGGGGCGTGCGCGCCGGGGGCGGGCCCGGCCCGAGGGGCGGCCGCGCTGACTCAGGGCTCAGGAATGCGCGCCGCCCGCCCAGCCGCCGCCTCCGGGAAGGCCGCCGGACACCGCGGGCGCGGCGCGGCGGTCAGGGAGGCCGGGCGCCTCGGCCTCTCGCACCCAGTGGGGCCCGCGGCGCCCTGCCGTGAAGGCTTGGGGGGGCTCCCCCACCTCTGCCCCCGCCTCCAGGCGCAGGGGCACCGGGCGCGCGCCCCACCCGGGCAGCCCTCACAGCTGCCCCCATTCCCTGCTTGGCTCCGCACTGGCCACTCAGCCCACACCCCCGCCCGGACGCTCCACACCCCCGACCAGGCCGCCGGACCCCCCACCCACAGGCACTCCCTGGCTGGTGGGGCCTCCAGGGCCTGGTCTGGGGGGTCTTCAAATGTGGCCTCCTCCAGCCTCTCGTCTGGAACCAGACCGCACTGGCCTCTGAAGAGCTGCCGCCCGGTCAGTAGGGTCAGCAAGCCACGCCAGCGTCCAGCTGTGGCCATGCCCACCAGGGTCCTCGGCACAGAAAGCAAAGCCAGTGCCTTGGAGGAAAAGCGACTCTGAGGAGGGACGTCCCCCAGGCCGGTCCTGTCCACCCAGGGACAGGGGGACTGTGCTGAGGGCACTAGGGCATCTGTGCGGGCAGAGGAAGACAATGGCGCTTAAGGGGGCCGGAGGGGCCTCCTTCTCTGGGGCTTCCCCAGGCCCACTGTGGTGGGGCGTGGGGCCCAGGGGTGGGAAGGCACCCTAAGCGCGCCCAACCTGCTGCCTGCACCCCACCTGCAGGAGCATGGCGGCCGGCGCACAGCAGGACGAGACCCCCACCCAAGGTCACCTTCTGTGCAGAGTGGCCCCACCCAGGGTCACCCCACTTCCCAGGGAGGGGGCATCTGACCAGTGACCGGAGAATGGCCTCCCCTACCTCCATGCAGTGGCCTAGGGGGTTGCCAGCAGCCTCTGCTGCAAGCCCTTATTCCCCCACAGGAACTGCTTGCCAGGTGCGCCCCCTGCAGGGGCCCCAGGAGCCCCAGGTTCTCTGCCCACCCAGCTCCTCCCCCGACCGGCATCAGAAGAGGGGAGCAGACATCGCAGCACAGGGGCAGGGGCTGGCGGGGTGCCTGGCGCCCCAATCCTGCATGCTTCACATTGGGATCCGAGGGGTGGGACGCAACACCCAGAGACAGCCTGGGCAAGGCGGGGTGCCCTGGCATCACAACAGCCCCTGGGCTTAGGGTGCCCAGAAGAGGCTCAGGACCTGCGGGGCTATGTGGGGAGGATGCGGGTGTGGGGCAGGCCAGCCAGGGCCCTGAGGTCACTGGCTATATCCGAGGGGCTGCCCCTGGGGTGGGCGTGGCGTGGTGGGGTCCCCATCCCCAGCACCGGCCTGGGCCCCTGGAGGGACCCTCCTGTCTGAGACTCCAGGGAGTCTGGGGACCCCGCCCCCCACCATCACGTGGGACCCGCGGCAGAGGACCCTGCTCGGGTGGTGGCCAGCGCTCCAGCCCAGGGGCCGCGCCCACCCCTCGCAGGCAGCCGGCCACCCCGCATCCGGCAGGGCCTCAGACCGGGCCCGGGAAGCGGGGGCGTGGCGGGCCTGGCCGGGCGGGGCGTCGGGAAGGCGGGGCTCCAGGCCGGGCGGGGAGCGCAGCCCGCGGCCTCAGTTTTCCCCCTGGAGGCGGGAGGGGCCGGAGGGGACCCGCAGAGGGGGATGGCGGGCGCCCCCAGGCCCCCAGGCCCCCGCGGTGGCAGCCAGGGGGCGCGTGCAGCCGCCCCTCCCCACGGGGGTTCTGGCCAGGCCTTGAGGGGCGGCTGGCCCTGATGGTACTGGAAGGCCAGCCGGACTCGCCCCTCTCGCCTGAGGGCCCAGGCGCGGCGGCCCCAGCACCCCAGTGGGACGCCGGGTGCCCTCGGCGCTGCGGGGCGCGGCCCAGGGCTGAGGCTGCCGCGCGGGGGCGGGTGGGGGCCGGGGCCGCAAGCACAGGCCCTGCGGGCCGACGAGGCCCAGAGTGGGGTCCGGGGTGCCCGGCGGGGCCGCTGCACTCCCCCAGGGCCCGCTGAGCCGCAGGGGGGCGGACCCCCAAGCCTGAACCCCCCACACGGCCCCCCACCCCGTCCTCCGGGCCGGCGCCCGCCTCGCCGCGGCGGCCAGCGAGGCCCGGGCAGGGGCGTCGCAGGGGCGCGGCGGGCGCTCGGGGGTGTCCGGCCAGTTCCGGCGTCGGCGCGGGGGCCACGCGCCTCGGCGTCCCCGCGGCGGGAGGGCCCTGGGCGGGCAGGAGGCCGGCGGCGCCGCTGCCCGGCGGGGCTTCCGGACGGGCCGGCGCTTCCTGGCAGCGTCCTCCGGGCCGAAGGCCCCGCGCCCCGCGCCCCCGGCACCTCCGCCCGGGCCGGGCGCCCCGCCAAGGTCGGGACCCCGGCGGGAGGCGGGGCGGGCTCGGCGGCAGGGCCCGGGGTGCAGTGGGGGCGCGGGGCAGGTCACCGGAAGAGGTGCGGGAGCCCCCCCTCACGCCAAGCGTCCCGGGGACCCCGGCCTCTGGGCGGGAAGGGAGGAGCCTGGACGAGGCCCGCCCGCCCCGGGGCGGAGCCTCCGCCCGCGCTCCGGCTTCCGGGCCCCCGCGCAGGCGCCGCCTCGCCCCGCCCCGCCCCTCAACGCGCCGCCCCGCCCCTCATCGCCCCGCCCCGCCCGCGCAGGCACCGCCCCGCCCCGCCCGCCCCGCTCAGGCGCCGCCCCGCCCGCCCCGCGCAGGCGCCGCCCCGCCCCTCATCGCCCCGCCCCGCCCGCGCAGGCACCGCCCCGCCCCTCATCGCCCCGCCCGCCCCTCGCAGGCACCGCCCCGCCCGCCCCGCGCAGGCGCCGCCCCGCCCCTCAACGCCCCGCCCCGCCCCTCAACGCCCCGCCCCGCCCCGCCCCTCATCGCCCCGCCCGCCCCGCGCAGGCGCCGCCCCGCCCGCCCCGCGCAGGCGCCGCCCCGCCCGCGGGCAGCGCTTCCGGAGTCGCTCGGGCCGGTCGCCGCGCGGCCGGCGCGCAGCGGGGCCCAGGTGAGCGCGCCCGCCCCGGACGCCGGCCCGGCCCCAGCCAGACGCGGAGCGGGGGAGGCCCGGGCGGGGCGAGCCGGCCGGGCTCCCGGTCGGATGCTGGGCCTCGGGCCGCCTCCGACGCCCCCTGCCCGGAGGGGCCGCCCGGGGGCGCTCGGCCTCGCGCAGGTCCGGGTCCCTGGGACGCCCGCCCCGGGAGGCCGCCCGCGGGGACCCCTCCCAGCCCTGCGGCCCAGGCTGACCCCGCCCGGCCCGGGGCGCCGAGGTTGGGGCGCTCGGGGTCCCGGGGGGTCATGCCCGAGCGTGCGGTGCGCCGGGCGGGTCTCAGCCCCGTGCGAGCCCCCAGAGCCGGACCTGCGGTTGCCCCCACGTTCCCGGGGGCTCCCCTGGGGCCGTCCAGTCTGGCCCGTTTGCCCTGTAGCTGCCGTGGGGAAACTGAGGCAGCCGCGCGCCTCCCGCCCAGACGCCGCCTCTGCCTTCCCCTTGCAGCTCCCCGCGGACATGGGCCTGAAAAGGCAGCGGCCCCCCGAGGCCAAGCAGCAGCGCGGCCCCGCGGAGGGGGCGCCGGCGCGGGGTGAGGGGCCCCCCGGCACCCGCAGCGTGTACTTCTCAGGCCCCGGGGGCCGCCCCGCTCGGCTGGGAACCGAATTCTTCGACCAGCCTGCAGTCCCGCTGGCCCGGGCCCTTCTGGGGCAGGTGAGGCGGCGGCTCGGGGTGGCCCTCCTGGCCCTGGGCCTTGTGCTGGGCCTGGCCTGACCTGCTTGCTCTGGGCACCGGGTCCACCTCGGGCCTTGGGCGTGGCGGCAGCCCCCAGGCCCACGGTGGGCGGCAGGGCCAGTGCTGGCTTCCCAGCTGCCCCAGCAGCTGCACCAGGCCTGACCCAGCCTGGCTTTGGGGCGACCCCGTGCACTTCAAAAGGATTTGCCTTTTGGGCAGAGGCCCAGGATGGGGGGGGTCTGAGGCCGACACCGGCCACAGGGGCTGGGCCACGAGAAGACCAGGGAGCTTCTGCCCAAGGCCACACCTGCTGGACACCCCTAAAGTCAGGCCTGGGGTGCCCCACCCGAGAGACGGGGCAGCTGCATCCGGCAAGGCCGAGCCCCGGGGAAGTCCTGGCCTGGCTGACTCCGAGGGTGGACGGGGCAGACGCTCCGTAGCCATAGACCCTCAGCCCTGACAGAGCCACGCAGTGACCAGGGTGCCATGGACTGGAGGGCAGCAAGGGGGGCGGGACACCCCAGCCTGGGCCGGTCGCCATGCCTGAGCAGCCGGCGCCGCAGGTCCTGGTCCGGCGACTCAGCGACGGCACAGAGCTCCGGGGCCGCGTGGTGGAGACCGAGGCGTACCTGGGGCCGGAGGACGCAGCCGCCCACTCACGGGGCGGCCGACAGACTGCCCGCAACCGTGGCATGTTCATGCAGCCGGGAACCCTGTACGTCTACCTCATCTATGGCCTCTACTTTTGCATGAATGTGTCCAGCCAAGGTGAGCAGCTACCCAGTGGTGCAGGGACAGCGAGGGCGGCCCGAAGGAATGGGGACAGGACTGGCCAGGGCCTCGCATTCCTGGGGCGTGATGGCAAGTGTGCAGCCCCGCCAGCCACCCGCAGGCTTCTGGGGGCCAAGACTCTCACAGGGACAGCACTTGAGGTCCCTGGGCAGTTGCTGGCTGAAGGCACCTGGTCACAGCGGCCGGGCAGGGTGACCTGCCGGGTCCACCCAGGCTGTTCCTGGGAGCCACTGGGGTCAGGGGCCACCTCCAAGCTGAGCACCCTGGGCACCCGTGGTGCCCACACCTCACAAGAGGGCCAGGGTTCCTGACCTGCGTCCTTGACCTGTCCCCACTGAGGGCTGGCCCACCATGCAAGGCTGGTGGGCTTCCCTGGGTGGGCAGCCCCCTGGCCTGGCGGTGTATGCTCCAGCGAAGTCTCATGGCGGAACCATATACACCTTCCCCAGCTGTGTCCATCCCAGCAGCAGCCTCAGCCAGCCTCTGGTTGGCTCAGCGCTGACTGAGGGGGGTTTGGGACCCAGTGGGGTGCCCTGGCCAGCCCCCTCAAGAAGGAAGCAGTCACCTCCTGGAGGTGTCGGCAGCAGGTTGTCTACCATCCACAGGGGCCGGGGCCTGCGTCCTACTGCGTGCGCTGGAGCCGCTGGAAGGCCAGGAGGCCATGCGACAGCTGCGCAGTACCCTCCGGAGAGGCTCGGCTGGCCGCACACTCAAGGACCGTGAGCTCTGCAGCGGCCCCTCCAAGCTATGCCAGGCCATGGCCATCGACAAGGGCTTCGACCAGCGCGACCTGGCCGCAGACGAGGCTGTGTGGCTGGAGCAGGGCCCCCCAGAGCCCAGGGAGCTGGCCGTGGTGGCAGCGCCCCGGGTGGGCATTGGCCAGGCGGGGGAGTGGGCCCTGAAACCCCTGCGTTTCTACGTCCGGGGCAGCCCCTGGGTCAGCGTGGTAGACAGAGCAGCTGAGCAGAACGGACAAGCCTGAGCCAGGGCCCGGACAAGGCTTTTAATCGTTCAGAACCAAATAAAGGCTGCGTTGGAGAGGCAGCCTCTCGTGTCCCAGCCAGAGCCTGTCGTAATCGGCATGTGCCGCGGTCAGCTCCTTCCCCTGGACAGCGTCAGCATGTCCACAGCAGAGTGCCCGGAGCCAGCCCAGAGTACCCCCCAAGGCTGATGTGGGCCCGTGGGGGGGGCGGAGATGCAACCCAGGAAGAGTGGCGTGGCCCCAGGCAGTGGGCAATAAGGGTGAAGGCCACAGGGCAGGGCAGCAGCTCAGGGGAGCAGGGCCTGGAAGACGGCGATGACGGGGTCCTCGTGGGCAGCCACCACCAGCACGCTGCGGAACTTGTCGCACAAAGCGAGCAACTGGGAGCGCCGGGTGTTCTCGTTGTACATGATCTCCTCCAGGTGGTGGCGGCCGCGGAAGTAGTGCAGGAGCCTGCAGGCCAGGCAGCCCTGAGCCGCCGCCCGCCCCACACCTGGTCCCTAGGCCTGCGTCTGACCAGCGGGAACAGCGGCCCCAACTGCTCAGGGCATCCGCCGCAGGGCTGGGCCGGCAGCTCTGGCCTGGGGCTCGGACGGCTGACCCCCAGCAAGCCCCGCATCGGGGCTAGTGTGACCCTGGCTGTAGCTCAGGAAGGGCCTGGGCCCCTGCCCTCCAGGGGAAGCCCCAGGACAATCACCTGCCACTGAGATGCCCTCACACTGGCCTGAGCCTTGCACCTGAGCGCCCTAGGGCAAGCCGGGAGTGGCCGGAGGTGACCGCACCTGGCAAACATGCGGAGGTCCTCAGGGTTCTGGGCCGCAGGCACGCTGAGGATGGCCGCCCGCTCGTGCTCCGCCAGGCTGGCCAGCAGGCTCTCCGTCATCCTCTTGTCCAGAGGTGAGTCCCCGCTGGGGAGCAGCTCTGCGCTGGAGTTGTCCATGCTGGGGCTGGTGAGGGTCATGTCATCGCTGCTGGCTGTGGAGGGCGCGGTCAGGCAGGACACCCTGGCCTCAGCCCCACCTGCACCCAGAGTGTCCTGGCCCTGCCCGCACAGCCTACAGGGAGCCTCGTACTCGGTGAGCCAAAGCTGAGGGCGTTGGGTGTGCTGAGGCTGCGGCCCCCGCCCCGCGCAGCAAAGGGCGCGTCGTCCTCCCGGGGGCGGGCTGGGGCCTGGCTGGGCGGGGCCATCAGGCGCACGTAGGTGTGCAGCTGCACGAGGAGCCGGTGCTGCAGCAGCCACACCACCATCTGGATGAGCTGCGTCTGCAGGAACGGCAGCGGAGGCCTCACACCCACCCTCCCCTGCCGTGCACCCTACACCCTGCGCACCCCCACGCTGGCCACTGCTGGGAGAGCCCCGTCACCGGCTCAGGGTGCCTGCGGGCTGGCCACTCTCCGGCACTGGGGCAGCAGCAGGGGCAGCTGCAGGGTTGGGGGGTGGGGGCTGGCGGCGGATCCTGGTGGCATATCTCAGGGCCCGGGGGCTGGCTGGACAAGGACGGGGGCTACACAGCCAAGTCAGACCTGAGAACTGTCACATGTTAACTGAAGACCCAACTAGGAGAGCCGCCGCCCTTCCCGGGCTGGCAACACCAGCAGCTCATCCCAGGCCCTGGCAAGGCCGGCCTGGGTGGCCACACCCCAGGCCTCCGGAATGCCCCTAGGGGCAGGGCCCGGCCTGCAGGTGTGGCCAGGAGCAAGGCGGGACCGCCTCTTCCAAGGACAGCAGTAAGGGCCTCGCTCTCTGGAAGACAAAGCCGTGAGAACAGCCCCAGCGGCCCTGGGAAGGGCAGGCAGGCGAGCTCCCCAGTCCTGGCCACACTGGATGCCGCTGGGCAGGCTGTCCCACACCTTGCACCCCAGCTGCCCTCCCCTGACCAGACCCGCTGGGACTTGCACCCCAGGCCCTGCGCCCCACCCCTCGCCCAGGGGGTGAGAAGGCTGTGCTACTGCCCCACTGGGGGACCCAGAGGCCCGGTCTTGGTCCTCCAGCTGGGCCCCGGCTCTGTGCTCACCCTGACTGTTGCCGACCACAGCCTGGAGCTGTCCATGGGCAGCCTGGCCAAGGGCTGGCATTGGCGTGGCCCTGGGAAGGCACATGGCGCCCACACAGCCTGAGCCTGCAAAGCCAAGGCGCAACAATTGCCGTGGCCCTGGCCCCCCAAGCTCCCACGACTCACCTCCTGCACAGGGGGGGCCAGGGGGCTCCTAAATTCTGACAGGGAGACAGGCAGGGAGAACCTGGACAGGACGGACGGCAGGTCGTGGGACGGGAAGCGGCTGGAGAACTGCTCGGCCAGCAGGGAGTGCCTGGGGTGGGCAGGGTAGAGCTGGGTGGCCAAGACCTCTGGGCGCAGCCTCGGGTGCAGAGGCCGAGCCCCATCCCCTGCACTCACAGGCACACGCTGGCATGCGGGGACAGCATGTAGACGTTGTTCTCGCACAGTGGGTACACGATGATGGCCTTGCCCCAGTACACCAGGTGCGCCGCCAGCTGGAACACCTGCGGACGGCGGGGAGGGCGGTGGGGCCCGGCCTGGAGCTCAGCGCAGGCAGAAGTCCCCAGCCAGCTCAGGCTAGCCAGCCAGAGGCCGGGTGTGGGGTCGCTAGCCCTGCCCTTCCCGCACTGACCAGGGTGCCTCGGCACCCCGGGGGCATCCCCACCCTGCTTACCAGGCCTCAGGCAGGTGGGGAGGCTCCAGGGAACCCCACGTGGGGCACAGGTATGAGCCATGCCGGGGGGCCAGGCCTGCTGCCCCCCGATACCCCACCCAGGCAGAGCCCAGCCCGAGGCTCCTCTTCCACTCAGACCCCTCGCTTGAGCCATGGGCAGGGTGCACGCCCTCCTCCCCCACCCACAGGGCCCCCCACCACTTGGCACTTGGGGCAGCGCCCGGACCCCCCAGGACGTCCTGGCCTCCAGCCCCGCTGGCTGCAGGGTCCCCCTGTGGGCGCATCCACCCCATAGGGTCAGCATCTGGCCCCCCATGGCCGCTCCCTCTGCCATCACAGGCGGCGTCCCCATGCACAGGCGGCCAGAGCGCCGGCAGCAGCCCCTCCAGGACACAGCACCCTAGGGCCTCCGCCACTGGTGGCTGTGGTTTGGGGCACCTGGTTTAGTCATAAAACCTGTCAGGGCAGGGCCTCCCCGGTGGCGCAGCGGTTGAGCGCTGGGTTGCGAAGCTGCCCGCAGCCTCAGCAACACCGGTTCAATCCCCGGCTGCTCCCTGGCCACCGGAGGAGGGTCCCACATGGCGCGCAGACCTCTCCTGCCGCCCGCTGCTCCCCTCAGCAGTGCCCTTCGGTCCTTCTGCCTGCTCTGCTCCCCGCTCTGGCTCTGGTGAATCCTCTCACCCTCCCGCGCTTCTGACTGTACCCAGTGCTTGTATAAACAAAACAAACAAATAAATAAAACATGCCTCTTAAAAAAAAAAAAAAAAAACCTGTCAGGGCGGCTGGAGGAAACGCCAGGCCTGTGGCTCTGTGAGGGAGCACAGGATGCAGAGGCAAAGCCCGCCCAGGCGCAGGGGCAGTGGTGGGTGCGGTGGCCCTGGACAGCCAGACAATGCTGCCCTCGTCCGGGGTGCGGTGGACGCAGCCACAAGGCCGCACAGATTCCCTCCCGCCAAGGTCCAGGGGAAGACCAGGCAGAACCCCCCAAGCGCCCCGGGGCCGGGGCAGCTGAGGGGCTCTCTCCAGGTGACCACGAGAGAGCTGCTCGAGCTACTGTCCCCCTCTTCCCAGCCCGCGCCGGGCCCTGCCGCCCCCTGGTGGCCACTCGTTGCCAAGGGTTAACCAGGCCTCACACTGACCCCGCCCCAGGCTGCCCAGCCCCTGCCTGCTCCGACATCTCCTGCCCCACCCACAGCCCACACGGCAACCAGGCCCCTGGCCAGGGTGGAGCCCCCACCCCAAATCAGGACAGCAGCACACGGACAAACTAGCCCGAGGGCATCTAGGGTGCTGCGGGCGGGGTGGGGGCAGCCCTGCTCCCCACACACGGAGGACAACTCGTCCTAAGCCCATGCGCCCTGCAGGTGTCCGGGGCCGAGGGCCTGGGCCACAGCAGTGGGTGCCACCCCCCCCCCACCCCCGTCTGGCAGGCCCGGTGGGTGATACCTGCAGCAGAGCCAGGTCCGCATCCTGCGCCAGCTGCTGCAGGTTCTTCACGGCGGAGGCCGTCCTGACCACGCGGACCAGGGCCGGGGAACAGTCCAGAGGGAGCTCAGCCAGCAGGGCCTTTTCGTCACTCAGCAGCAGCAGGGCGTGGTAGGGGCTGCAGGGGGTGCGGTCAGCAGCGCCCCTGCCCGCCACTCCGGGAAGACACACATACGAGAGCAGAGCAGCCAGGGCCAGCCTTGCCCGGCAACCCCATTGGCCGCTGGCCGGAGCGTGTCTTCCCCAAGGAGGGCTGGGCGGGTAGGCGCCATGGGCAGCTCTGTCACCCCAAGTGATGCTGCCACACCCCATTCCTCTCAGGGGGCCACTGGAGGGCAAAGGGGCCTTGGGAGGGTCTGGGCTCGGCCTGCAGGGTCGAGCCACGTGAGGGGGCGCGCGTCCAGTTCCAGTGCAGGCAGCAGCAGGAACCCCCAGCGTAGCACCCACTCACCCAGATGGGGCTGGGGCCCCTGGGCTGCCTGTTTCTGGACTAGACTGGACACAAACACGTTTTCACTCTGACAGCAGGCCTGCGGCCCTCGCCATGGCCACAGGAAATCAGCCCCAGCCGGCTGGGCAGCAGTGGGCCCGGGCAGGGGCGGGGAGGGGGCCGGGGGAGCCTGGGGGGGCCAGGGCAGGGGCCGGAGGAGCCGAGGCGGGCGGGGCCCTCGCTCACCGAATGGCTTTCAGGCTGCGCTCGATGGCCTCGGGCGGGATGAGGCTGGTCGCAGCTCGGTGGATCTTGTGGGGCAGGCAGAAGCTCACCTCCAGCCAGCTGTTGATGTGCAGCCGCACTACCCCCGAAGAGCACAGGCTGCAGGGGGCGCGTGTCAGTGGGGACACGGGGCCCTCCCGCTCGGGCCCGGCCTGAGCATGTCTCTGCAGAGAGGCGGCCAGGCACCCCCGTGGCCCCGGCTGCCCTCGTCAGGCCTCTCCCAGGCCGGGCCGCGTATGGGGGGACGGGTCTCCTGCCCAGAGAACACACCACCTGCCTCGAACAAGGCTGCTCAGACCCGCGCCACCCGCAGGCCCCTGGGGCAAGAAGCAGCTGAGAACCAGGTCACAACACCTGGCCCCACGCGCACCCGGCACAGGTGACCCTCGGGCCGGCCCAGAGCAGGGCACGCGCTGCACGGGGAACACAGCCCCAGGGCCTCGGACCAGCCCACAGCAATACCTTCCCCGCAGGGCGCACCCACCACCACCCCCCGCGTGCCTGCAGAGTGGCCAAGGGGCAGGCCAGCCCAGGCAGCTGCTCCCTGTGGGGGCATCAGCAGTTCAGACACGCACGCGAGGGCTTGTCTCGGGGGGTGGGGGGGGCAGACAGCCCGTGGCTCCTGCAACATGGGCCCCGCTCCTGGGCCCTCGGCGAGACCTTGGCCGCAAGCTGGTCTGGGCGCCGCAGCCATGGGGTGAGGCCGCTGGCAGGATGGGGAGTGTCAGGATTCGGGGAGACCTGGCCCATCCCTGAGGCTCGGCATCTCCCAGAACTGGGCAGTGGGCCCCCACCAGGCCCTGGACCCCGCAGACCCCCAGGTCAGCACACCTAGGCCAGGCAGGCACCCACACCCAGAGGGGGTGGTGGGCAGGGGAGACGCTGCTTCTGGCTGTGCTGGGCCCAGACACAGGCCTGGGCCTGGCCACTGAGGGCCGCGGAGGGGGTCTGGGGGCAGCTGGTGCTGACGCTGCAAACACCACAGCAAACAGCTGCCGGGCGAGGCTTATCCAGCACTGTGCAGGGCCCTGGGCGGGGTGTCTGCAGAGGGAGATAGATGCCGGTCCCCACCTGCACCCCTATCTGTGGGCCCAGGGAAGACGCTGCTCCCCGGCCCCGCCCGCCCCAGGAGCACCCCAAACACCTGCCCCCTCCCTGCCAGCCAGAGCCAGCCTGAGCCCTCGGTCTCCCACCCAGAGGAGGACAGGCCAGGGCACCCAGGGGCACCAAGGCAGGAAGAGGCTGGGTCTGCAACTGACCGGGCCAGGAGGGCTGCTGCCCATCCACAGCAGTGGCCACGGCTGCTCGGCCCCTTCCCACACAGTGAGGAAGCCCTCGGCGGCTGGTGACAAGCCTCCGCTGCTGACCGTGTAACACCTCACCGCTGCTGCCGCAGGGCTCGCTGGCCGCTGTGGCCAGTGACTGATTCCCCCTGCCTCCTCCTCGCTGAGCGCTGCCTGACCTCTCTGGGGAACTGCCGTAACAGCAGCGCAGGGGCACCGGCGGGCACCAGGAGGCCTGCCCTGGCGTCACAGCAGCCCCCGAGGGTGCGTGGGGCCAGGGGTGAAGGCCCCGCGAGTGCGGTCCACGCACCCAGCTGTGTGGACTGGCGGTGCTTACCAATCCCGACCTGAGTCAGAACAGCGAGCCCAGGGCAAGACCCATGCCGCGCCCACCCGCGCTCAGCCTCAAGCCCATCTCCGCTCAGGGGACCTGCCCCACTCGCCAGACCCCACAGTGAGAGGCTCCGCCGGGACCAGCCAGGGGCCTTCTCAGGCCTTCCAGGGCGGTGGACGGGCAGTACCAGGGAGGCTGCAGCTGGGAGCTCTGGTGGTGGCGCCCCAAGGCCAGGCTGGGCAGGGGACCAGGGCTACGGGGAGGACGGCGCCGGCTCGGGCGTGGCCGTTGACCTCGGGGAGCAGGGTGGGAAGCCGGCCACAGGGGACTCTGGGCTCCTTTCTGGGCCAGAACAACTCCCGCCCTGTGTCGTGATGCCCGTGGAGGGCGCCTCACAACATGGAGCGCGCATCCTGCCTGCTGGTCACTTCTGCTCTGACCTGCTGACTCTAGGCCGGCTGACAAGCCGAATTTCCGCTCAGCGTAGGCCCAAGGCTCCCAGCCACAGCCCTCTCCCGCAGGGGAGGCCTCAGGTGGCCGCAGGTGGGGCAGTTGTCCGCAGGCCAGAGTCTGTCCTGGGTCACGGTCAGGGCTGCGCCACAGGGTGCAGAAGACCACCCCCCCCATCTCCTGCTGCCGCTCAGCAGTGTGTCTCAGGGGATCCACCTGCTCTGCTCCCCACTCTGTCTCTGGGGAGTCCTCTCAACAGCCCCCCAGCTTGCACCCCACTTTTTGTATGCATAAATAAACGTTTTTTTAAAAAGTGTAATTGGGGGCCCTCCCTGGTGGTGCAAGGGTTAAGTCTCAGATGGCGAGGCTGAGGATCCCGGACCTCTCCTGTCTCCCCGCTGCTCCCCTCAGCGGCGTATTTCAGTCAGTCTGCCTGTTCTGCTCCCCGCTGTCTCTGGTGAATCCTCTCACCCCCACACCTCTTGCCCCCACACACAGCTCTTGTATGCATAAATAAATCTTTAAAAAAGTGTAGCTGGTGACATCAGAAAACAGCAGCACAAAGGAAAAGCTCAACAAAGCTGCCCTCGGGCTGGACTGGACAGAGCAGTGGCCCCGACAAGCGGCCCGACTGCAGCTCTGTGGCCCGGCCTGTTTGGGGGTACAGGATGCAGGCACGCAGAGCGGAGTGGACACCCCAGGAAGCAGCGAGCCGGACCCGTCAGAGCACGCAGGGGCTCCTGTGCTGCGCCCCACAGCTGCGCCCCAGCCCCGAGCCGATCCCTGCAGTGCCGCCGTGGAGCGAGGGGCAGCGCCCAGGAGAACAGGCTTGTGGGGTCCCGGCGACTGCTGGCGAGGGTCTGGGCCGCCCACCTGTCATAGGCCTCCTTGAGGTCCCGGGCCAGCTTGCACTTGGGCAGGATGTGGTGGAAAGGTGACGGGGGTCCCTCGTCCGCTGCAGGGACAACAGCCAGACTCAGAGCCCCAGGCACAGGGCAGGCTAGAGCCGTCTCGCGCAAGCTGCAGTGGCATGGCCAGCACTGGGAGCCTCTCCCGCATCCTGGTGGGTTAAAACTAGGTGGAGGCTGAGGATTCGGCCCCTCAGCAGAAGACGGACAGGCTGCCCCAGGCTCTGCATCATGACCTAGCCCCGCTGGCCCTGCCTCACAGATGTGGCATCCCTGTAGAGCGGCCGGACCAGCCAGCACCAGCCCCGGGCCCTGCACGCTCACCGTCGGCGGCCGCAGACGCCTCGTCTTGCAGAGCCAGGATCAGCCGGGCCTCCCGCGTCAAGTACTGGCAGCGCCGTTCCTCGTGCTGCAGCACTGTGGCGATGCGCCGGGACAGCGTGTGCAGGCAGCTGATGACCGAGGGGTCTGCGTTGGCCTGTGGGAGAGCCAGGGCTGGGGCGGCACAGGGAGCCCAGGCGAGAGAGCCCTGCCCACCCCTGGCCGGTCCTTGTGGGCAGCTGGCGCCAGCCCTGTGCCCCTGGGTCTGCGTGGACGCGACGGTCACCAGCGCAACCGTGGGGACAGGTGTCCAAGGGCTTGGCGAGAACCAGCAGGGGGCACGAAGAGGCTGCACAGGCCGGCCGCCAGCTAGGGCATCCCCAGGGCAGGTAACGCTCAGGTCCACCCTGGGCCCGGCAGGGCCGCCGCCCACCCTGGCCACAAGTTCCCTCAGAAAGATGACAGGGGCACCCCCTTGACGACCAGCCACATGTGTGGTCACCCTGGACTGGCGGGGACCCCAAGGGCCACGCAAAGCTGCATCTCAACAGGGACACACAGGGCTTGGCGAGCAGCCACACAGACCATGCCCCCAGGGCCTGGCCGGCAGGAGGCCAGGGGCCACCGACCACCCTCTGAAGCGGAACCTGGCAGGGGTGTGGCAGACCCAAGGCAGATAGCTCAGCCTGCCTGGGCTGCAGCCGGCGCTGAGTCACCCGGGGCAGGGAGGCCGTGGTGCTGCTGATTAGCCTGCGGGGTTGCCCCTTATCTGCCGGCAGGCCCCCACGGCCGCTCCTGGGCCAAAGGCTGAGCCACGAGCAGCAGCGTTACCGCGGGCCGGGGACCCACCGGCAGAGACGCCCTCGGCGTGCCAGGCCAGGCAGCACCCTCCCCCCGCCCCCGGTCAGGCGCCCCCTAGAACACAGAGCCGGGCCAGCCAGCACAGAAGGCACACACAGAGCGGAAACCCCAAAGACCTGCTGCCCAAGGGGCGGCCCTCTCCAGCCACAGCTCCTGCCCCACGTGGGCAGCAGGGAGAGCCGTGGTCTCCACGTGAGAGCCTCGCCGAGTGACAGGCTGAGCGTGGCACCCACCTGACCGCCCGCCTGGGCCCCATGCGGCCTCAGCACAGGCTGCGCTGTACCCGGGGGGGGGGGGGTGCCACACGGGCAGCGCCGGCCAGAGCCCTGCTGGACTAGAGGACACTGGAAACGGGGTCTTTCCAACACTCCACTGTTGGACAACGGTGGAGAGACACTTCTTGGGGGTGCCAATCCCCCCACAGCACAAGCCAGGCCCTCCCCAGGGCACTGCTTTCTGTCTGTCTGGGCCCCTCGTAGCCACAGTCCCCTGCACCCCCTCAAGGGCGAGGGCGCAGGCCTGTTACTGTAAACAGATGGGCCTCCCCGAGGGCGCAGAGGCCAATGTCAGCACCGTCAAGCTGGCGCCAGCCACCACAGCCCAGGCCATCCCCGGCCGGGAGCCAACCCTCGGGGCACAGCAGACCCCCTGCCCCTCAGGAGGGGACCCACCTGCTCTGCTCCCCACCCTATCTCTGGGGAGTTCTCTCACCCCCACCTCTGAGCTGCACCCCAGCTCTCGTACACATAAATAAATTACATTTCTTTAAAAAGGAAAACGACGAGGGGAGCAGGGAAGGAGGGCGCCCGGCCGCACTCACCCTCAGGGCAAACACCACGTTGAAGAGAATCATGGTGGGCGCCTCCCTCTTGGGGGACGGGTCTGTCTTGGAGACCTGCAAGGACGTGCAGCTGAGGGGCGAGACCAGCTGCCCCACGGCTGCGCGGAGCCACCCTGCCGAGGCCGGGGGGTCCCGGGTCGGCAGAGCCAGAGACCGGGCCGCACCAGCATGGGATGGGGCGTCCCTACGCGTGAGGCAGGAGGCAGCGGCAAGTCCGGGGACGAGCCCTGGCAGTGGACGTGACCGAGACGGCCGGGAGACAGGACGGGGTGCCCCCTGTGCACTCCAGGCCACCTCCACCAGCGGGGCAGGGCTGGGGGTGCCAAGACAGGACAAGCCGTAGGCCCACGGCACGGAGCCAGCTCCAGGGTCGTGTCTGCCGCTAGGCTTTGGGGGCAGCCGCTGGGTCCCAACGGCACCCAAAAGCGCTGGAGGGCGCAAAGACCCAGCCGCAGAACAAGGGCAAGGGGACGGTGCCGTCCGAGAGGTCGCCAGCACTGCCACAGAGGCGGCCCCGGCTCTTCAGGAGCGCCCTCCGAGGGTGGGTGGGGGGCGAGGGCCGCATCAGCAACCCTCCTGCTGAGCAGGGGTCTCTGGCGCCGCACTGGAATCCGGCCTGCAGAGCCGGGGCTCGTCCCTCCGCATGCAGAGGTTGCGTACGCACACAGAGCCCAAGGGGCTGCAGCGCCAGCCCCGCAGCCCTGAGAATCAGAGGCGCAGACGGGGGCCGCGGCCAGAGAGACGCGGGAGCCGCCGAAGCCCGAGGGATAGGCAGACCCAGGGCGGCATCCACCGGGGCAGGTCACAGCAGCTGCCAGGGCCCCAGAGCCGGGACGGGTCCAGAGCCGGGACAGGCCCCCACAGCCGGGACAGTTCCCGGCGCACCTGCCCCAGCGCGTGCTGCAGCAGCGTCGGGTGCCCCACGAAGCGCACGTTGTCGATCTTCAGCTCAAACTTCTGGCCGCACATCTCGGACTTGGTGGCCAAAATCGTGGCCAAAATGACATCTGAAAACCTCAACATGGAAAAAAGGAGAAGTGGCAGCACCCGGCAGGACGCCGCACCCGCCGCCCTCGGAGACGCTCCCCCAACCCGCAGGCGGGTCCCAGCCAGGCGTGAGGCCCCGCGGAGCACGGGACAGGCGAGGGGCGGGCTGCCAGCTTGGGCCACCCCTCGGCTCGCGCGGCTCGAGGACACACGGCTGTGGTGTGCAGACGGACCCACGCCGGGCCCGCAGGCGCGGCCTCTTGCCCACTCGCACCCCAGCGCCCGCAGGCCAGAGCAGGGCCTGCACCTTCCTGCAGTCGGCACTGAGCTCCCGCACTCCCCGGGGTCCTGCGAAGCAGCCTGCGGAGGCGGACTTGAGGCCCCGGGGCTGTGAGCCGACAGAGGGCAGCGGGGGGCCAGGGGAAAAGCAGAGGGCTTGTGGAGCCCGTCTGTGCCTTGCGCCTGACTGGCTCTCCTCTCCCTGGCCCCGGGGGGCCGGGGAAGGGAGAGTGGCTGGCCAGGAGGAGGCTGCAGGGCGGAGCCTGGGGATGCAGACTCTCATCCCACAGCCTGGCCCAGGGCCTCTGGTCTGGAGACTTCTCCACCAGGAAGTGCTTCCCACATTGGCTCAGGGCAGAGGCCGGCTCTCCCGGCTCCACTCGGGCCCTGCGCAGGCAGAAGCCACAATGGCCGGCTCCCGGGGGCCTACCTGAGCGTGGGGGGCGGCCACGGCCCGCTCTCTGAGGAAGCTGGGCGAATGCTCAGAGAACAGGGCTCGGGCCAGCTCGGCCCACTGGCCTTGGGCCAGTCTGGGCCACAATGCGGGACGCAGGCACTCGGGCCCAACCACATAAGCAGCTGTGGGCCCTTTCCAGGCTGAGTGGGGCCCCGGCTGCCAGCCGGCCCAGCCACCGCCCACCCTGTGCAGCTGTAGGCCTGCAGGCTCCAGCCACCCTGCGCCCCACAGAGGGGAGGGCCTGCGGGGAGGGCAGGGCTCCGCAGCCAGGCAGATGAACTGACCCCAGCGTCGTCCGCGCCCCCTGCCCAGGCCCAGAGGCCAGCCGGGCACCTGCAGTCAGGCCCTGCTCCAGGCCTTGCTGCCCGGTTGGCAGATGCCTGCGGGGCCCCTTCCCGTGCAGCCCGGCTCTCGCACAGACAGAACTGGAGCAGGGACCCTCAGCTGTTTCCGCAGCCACAGCACCCTCCCCTGCCCAGGGATGGCTGCCAGCCAGAAAGAGGCCGAGCTGCCCACCTGCCGTGTGGGGCTGGGGCGAGCGGCGAGGCGCGGAGGAGCCTGGCTGTGCCTCTGCTACACGGGGTGTTCCAGGGTCAGGGGCCTCGTTGCCCCCCGACACGTGGCCGCGGTGACCGAGGGGCTCAATCCTCAATCTTCCACTTGATGGTGCCACGGCCCAGGGCTGCCCTTTCCCAGTGGCCACCACCCACACACTCTGGCCTGCACCCCAGTTCTTCCACACGTAAACAAATTGCTGGGCCTCCCTGGTGGCGCAGGCGGTTGAGCGCCGCGCTGTGAGGCTGTGCACAGCTTCTGCAGCGCAGGTTCGATCCCGGCCGGCCAGCGAGAATCCCACATGGCACAGCAGGCCTCTCCTGCCGCGCCCGCTGCCCCCTGCAGCAGTGTGTTTCGTCAATCTGCCTGTTCTGCTCCCCGCTCTGTCTTCAGTGAATGCTCTCACCCTCCTGCGCCTCTGGCCTGTTCCCCAGTTCTTGTACAAGAACAAATAAATCTTTAAAATAAAATAAAAAATAAACAAATTGTTAACCAAGCGCATAACGGGTGGGTGTCCCGAGTTCTGTGACCTGCTCCAGCAAATTCGGCGGCTCTGCAGAAGGAGCCTCTGGCACACGCCGGCGGGCAGAGCGGGCAGCAGCCACCGGCACTGCTCCAGCGTGGCTCCCAGCCCTGGGTCCTGCAGACTGAGCCACGGCCTGCGCCCACGACACCCTGCCGGTGCCCGAGAGCTGCCGGCCGGTGTGGGGACATCCCGGGCTCCATGGGGGTCCGCAACACCCAACACAGAGCGTCGCAGAAAGGGGTGAAAGCACAGCCGGGGAGTCGCGCGGGCCGTGCGGGGCCTGCGGGCAGCGGGGCGCAGCTCCTGGGACCCGGGCCTGGCCGCGCCTGCTCGGAAGACCGCGTCCTCCCTGCCCTGCCCCGGAGAGGGCCGGCGCGGCAGCGGCATCGGGCCTGGCTTCGCGGGAAAACACCCCCGGGGAGGAACCGGGCTCTCCGGGCAAACACCCGGGCCCAGGGGGCGGCACCGCGGGCGGCGGGGCCCTCACCTGGAGTCGCCGTCCTGGTCGTCGGCGTGGTCGCCGCTGCCGTTGACCGCGTACCTGCTGCGCGCCTGGCCTGCGAGGACGAGGACGAGGACGAGGACGCGACTCAGGCCGGGCCGCCTCCGCCGCGGGCCGCGGGGCTCAGGCGCCCACGCGGCAGGACAGGCCCGGCGGCGAGAGCCAGGCGCGGCCCCCCGCACGGCACCCGGGGACGGGCGCGGGGCCAGGCCCGGCCGGGAGGCGGCGCAGGGGGCGGGCGGGCGCGGCCGGAGACGGGCCCGGGGGGACAGGCGGGGCCCCAGCCCGGAGGCGCCCCCGCACCCCCTGCCCTCCGCGGAGGGGCGTCCCCGAGCAGGGGCCGCGGCCAGGGGGTTCCAAGAGGCCCAAGGGGAAGCGCGCGTCTGGGGGGCGGGGCCGGGGGCGAGTTGGGGGGGCGCCTCCCCTGGGGGTGGACGCGGGGGTGTGTCTCGTGGGGGGCGCGGGCGAGGGCGTGTTTCTGGGCCGCGGGGGCGTGGGGGGCGGGGGCGTGTCTCGTGGGGGGCGGGGATGTGCCTTGGGGGGCGGGGCGTGTCGTGGAGGGCGGGGGCGTGTCTCGTGGGGGGCGTGTCTCGTGGGGGCGGGGCGGGGCGTGGGGGCGCGGGCGGGGTGTGTCGTGGGGGCGGGGGCGTGTCTCGTGGGGGATGGGGCGTGTCGTGGGGGCGGGGCGTGTCTCGTGGGGGATGGGGGTGTCGTGGGGGCGTGTCGTGGGGGCGCGGGCGGGGCGTGTCGTGGGGGCGGGGGCGTGTCTCGTGGGGGATGGGGCTGTCGTGGGGGCGGGGCGTGTCTCGTGGGGGATGGGGCTGTCGTGGGGGCGGGGGCGTGTCTCGTGGGGGATGGGGGTGTCGTGGGGGCGTGTCTCGTGGGGGATGGGGCGTGTCGTGGGGGCGGGGGCGTGTCTCGTGGGGGATGGGGGTGTCGTGGGGGCGTGTCGTGGGGGCGCGGGCGGGGCGTGTCGTGGGGGCGGGGGCGTGTCTCGTGGGGGATGGGGCTGTCGTGGGGGCGGGGCGTGTCTCGTGGGGGATGGGGCTGTCGTGGGGGCGGGGGCGTGTCTCGTGGGGGATGGGGGTGTCGTGGGGGCGTGTCTCGTGGGGGATGGGGCGTGTCGTGGGGGCGGGGGCGTGTCTCGTGGGGGATGGGGGTGTCGTGGGGGCGTGTCGTGGGGGCGCGGGCGGGGCGTGTCGTGGGGGCGGGGGCGTGTCTCGTGGGGGATGGGGCTGTCGTGGGGGCGGGGCGTGTCTCGTGGGGGATGGGGCTGTCGTGGGGGCGGGGGCGTGTCTCGTGGGGGATGGGGGTGTCGTGGGGGCGTGTCTCGTGGGGGATGGGGCGTGTCGTGGGGGCGGGGGCGTGTCTCGTGGGGGATGGGGGTGTCGTGGGGGCGTGTCGTGGGGGCGGGGGCGTGTCTCGTGGGGGATGGGGCGTGTCGTGGGGGCGGGGCGTGTCTCGTGGGGGATGGGGCTGTCGTGGGGGCGGGGCTGTCGTGGGGGGCGGGGCGGGGCGTCTCCCCGTCGGGCGCGCGCACTTACTCGTCTGGGACGCGCGGCGCTCGCGGCCGCGCTGGAAGGGGTACCGGAACAGCAGCTTGTTGCCCCGGCTCCCCGAGCTCACGAGAATCACGCTGATGGGGCTGGTGTTGTCCCCCATGCCGGCGGGCGGCGGGCGGCGGGCGGCGGGCGGCGCCTCAGGCCAACCCTCGCGAGACGCGGCGCGCGAGACTTCCGGCCGGGCGGGCGGGCGGGCGGGGCGTCTGCGCAGGCGCGGGCCTGGCGGCTGTGGGCGCGCGTCTGCGCCCCGCGGGGCGTCCGTGCGGCGCGGGGAAGAGCCGGTGTCGGGGGCCCCCCGGGGCGCGCCGGGTGAGCGCCGGGCTGCGCGGCTGCCCGCGGCTCTGCCGCGCCGGTTCGATGCCCGGCCGCCGGCGAGGGCCCCGCGTGGCGCGCAGACCCCCCCGCCCCCCCGCCGCCCGCGCCCCGTCGGCCTGTGCGCGCCCCTCCCCCCCGCTTCTGCCCGCGCCCCGCGCTCGTGTAAATAAATTCATTAATTAATAAAAGCCCGTGGCGGGCCCTCCTGGGGGCGCGGGGGTCACGTCTCAGCACCGTCAAGCTGCCGGCAGCCGTCCGCGGCCGCCCTGACCCGGGGGCGCCGCAGCCCCCCACCCCCGCCTCGGCGCCGCTGCCCCTCCGCAGTGGGCCCGCCTGTCCTGCTCCCCCCTCTGTCTCTTCCTCCCCCCCCGCCCCCCCCGCGCCTCTGGCCTGCACCCTGCTAGATTTATTTATGCATACAAGAGCTGGGGTGCAGGCCAGAGGCGCGGGGGTGAGGGGACTCCCCAGAGACAGTGGGGAGCAGGACAGGCGGGTCCACTGAGACTGCTGAGGGGCAGCAGGAGACAGGAGGGGTCCACTGCACCCTGTGCGCAGCTCCAGGGCCAGGGATGGACTCAGGCCATAGTGGCTGCGGGTAGCTGGATGGCACTGAGACTTGACCCTGCGCCCCAGGGAGGCCCCTAGTTTCTCCTTTACCTCCCCTGTCCCAGGTCTAACCCCCAACCCGGGAGCCCCACACAGGGCACCTTGGGAGCCAGGCATGGGCGGGCTTTCCGCTGCCTGAGCTCTGGCCAGCTGCTCGCCTTCCACTCACTGAGAAAACCAGCTGCTCCCCACCTGTGCAGGCTGCCCCTGGCTCCCACAGCCACTCGGTGCCCTGCGGGGGCCCTGTGGAGGGGCCTCCAGCCCCTCCGTCGGCGACTGTAGTGCCAGGAAGGTACAGAGCTGGTTCTCTAGAAGCAGAGCAGACAGGTAAAGGAGAGTCCTGGAGCCCTCCGTGGCTTTCTCAGGGTTTTATTGAGTTTACCAGGTACACGGCAGGCCAGGGGACCGGGGGCTGGCAGGCCTCCCAGCCCCCAGTGAGTCTTCACTCTTTCTGGGCTCTCCAGCAACTCTCGCGGCCTCTGCTGGTCTCTCGCTTATTCTCCTTCCCGTCATTCTGCTCTGCTGCTTCCCTGTGCTGCTGCCTTTATAAGCCCCATCTCAGCCCAGGTGCACCCACCTATGTCTGCCCACACCCCACTCCAGGTGCCACCATCAGGCATGCATGCAGGACTGCAGGGATCCATCATCAGTCCTAACGGTAGGAGGGCAGAAAAGCCTGACAATCATTTACCCTACAGCGCCCTCAGCGCAGGGGTCAGACAATCTCTCGCCACCTGTGCCCAGTGCCCCGGGCTGCCGCTGGCCTCCACTCGCGCCACACTGGTGTCGGCTGAACAGCTGCAGCCAAGCTGAGTGATGTTTTTAGTCCTGTTTGAAATCACACCAGTCCAGGGACAGGGTCTCCCGCCAGAGGTGGCGCGGGCACGCTAGCAGCTGAGGCCTCCAGATGGAAGCGCACTGAGCAGCACACATCCCAGTGCAAGTCCAGGCTGGCCTGAGGAGGCAGCTGGGGGCTGCTTCCTGGGCACTCAGTTTTTGGGGGCTGCAGAAAATGTTCATTGACTGCACAGTGAGGTCGGCTGCACCCCACAGTGAGCACACAGAATCCCACTGGCCCCTCTGCTTGAAGCAGTGGAGTCTGTGCTGGCACTGGCCCTGCTCGCCATCCTCAGCACCCTGGCCCCCAGCGGGAGGGCCCTGGAGATGGTGGGACTGGGCTCCGGCCCTGCTGTAACAAGTTCACTGAAAAAATGAATTCTTAGCAAGAAAACAAGCTGAGGGCCTCCCTGGTGGCACAGGGTGTTGAGTGCAGCACTGTGAAGCTGTCCGCAGCCTCTGCAGTACAGGTTCAATCCCGGCCAGCCGGGGAGATGCCCACATGGCGCGGCAGACCTCTCCTGTCTCGCCCGCTGCTCCCCTCAGCAGTGTATTTCGGTCAGTCTGCCTGTTCTGCTCCCCGCTCTGTCTCTGGTGAATCCTCTCACCTCCCACACATCTGATCTGTACCCTGGTTCTTGTATGTATAAATAAATCTTTTCCAAAAAAAGAAAAGAAAACAAGCTGAATTCTTTAGTGTGTGTGTGTGTGTGTGTGTGTGTGTGTGTGTAGAAGAACTGGGTCTAGGCCAGAGGTGTGGGGGTGAGAGGACTCCCCAGAGACAGGGTGGGGAGCAGAACAGGTGGATCCACTGATGAGGGGACAGTGGGGAGACAGGAGGGGCTGCTGCACCCTGTGGGTCAGCTCCTAGCCAGGGATGGGCCTGGGCCATAGTGGTGACCAACTGAGACTGACCCCAGGGCCCTGGGAGGCCCAAACTGAACTCTTAAAAAAATATAAAATGGGGGCCTCCCCGGTGGCGCAGCAGTTGAGCGCTGGGTTGCGAACCTGCCCGAGGCCTCCGCGGCGCTGGTTCGATCCCCGGCTGCTCCCCAGCCACCGGAGGAGGGTCCCACATGGCGCGCAGACCTCTCCTGCCGCCCGCTGCTCCCCTCAGCAGTGTGCTTCGGTCCTTCTGCCTGCTCTGCTCCCCGCTCTGGCTCTGGTGAATTCTCTCACCCTCCCGTGCTTCTGACTCTACCCAGTGCTTGTATAAACAAAAAACAAACAAACAAATAAATAAATAAACATGCCTCTATAAAATTAATAAAAAAATATATATATAAAATGGTTACCTCTGCAAATCATCTCAATTAAGAAAAGAAAAAACAGGGGCCTCCCTGGTGGCGCAGATAGTTGAGCACAGTGCTGTGAAGCTGTCCACAGCCTCTGCGGCGCGGGTTCAATCCCAGCCAGGCTGGAAGAAACCCACATGGCAAGCAGACCTCTCCTGTCTCACCCGCGGCTCCCCTCAGCAGTGGATTTCATCAGTCTGCCTGTTCTGTTCCCCACTCTGTCTCTGGTGAGTCTTCTCACCCTCCTGCACATCTGGCCTGTACCCCAGCTCTTGTATAAATAAAAATAAATCTTAAAAAAAAAAAAGAAAACAAGAAAAAACAAGTAAAAGCTGGGGCCAGGCGAGAAGGGGCTTCTGTATGGGCCCTCCGGCCACTGCCCCTGTGGGAGTCCTGTGGCCTTCCCAGTGCTGGCCCTGGCAGCAGCACTCCTCAGGTCAGGGGCGCTGCCCCACAGCTCTCTGAGCGGGTCTGTTCATCTCTATAGTCGCGACATGTTTCCAGACAAGGAATTCGAGGCCTGGAAGTCAGGGGACGGCCCGCTCCAGCAGCTCCTCAGCGTAGCCCGGGGTTCTGGCTCTGCGGGCTCAGGCCCATCTCCATGTCTGGCTTCAGTTTCCCCACCTGAGATGTGGGCCAGGGTCCCCCATCTCCGACACTGTGCGGCTGCGGATGGCACCTGGTGGCTGGGCAGGCCGGCTGAACCCCAGGCCCAGGGTCACCATTTTTTTTCTTAAAGATTTATTTATTTTATTCAAGAACCAGAGTATGGGCCAGATGCGCAGGAGGGTGAGAGGATTCACCAGAGACAGAGCAGGGAGCAGAACAGGCGGACTGATGAAATACACTGCTGAGGGGAGCAGCGGGCCAAGCAGGATTGGTCTGCACGCCATGTGGGACCCTCACTGGCCGGCCAGGATCGAACCCACGCTGCAGAGGCTGTGGACAGCTTCACAGCACGGCGCTCAACTGCCTGCACCATCAGGGGAGGCCACCAGGGTCACCATTTCGACCTCTCAGCCGCTAGACAAGCCGCACCCCCCCACCCCACCCCGACCCCCCACCCCGCCCGGGGCCAGGAGGGTGAGCTCGGCAGCCCAGGTTGTTGTGGCTGCTGGTGCCAGAGAGTGCTGCTCTGGGCGGCGGAGATAGGGGCCTGTGCACAGCTGGCAGTGGGTGGGGGCCGCCTGGTGCTGGCAGGGGCTGATAAGGCCGCCCTGCCCTGGGGCCCCAGGCTGGGAGGAAGAGTCAGAAGTTTGCTTTCCAAAAAGCAGCTGATCAAAACAGAGTTTTTAAGACGTGTGTGTGTGTGTGTGTGTGTGTGTGTGTAGAGGATCTGGGGTGCAGGCCAGAGGTGGCAGGAAGAGGACTCCCCAGAGACAGAGCGGGGAGCAGAACAGGTGCCTCCTCAGAGACACACTGTTGAGGGGCAATGGGAGATGGGGGCGGGGGGCTCCTGTGCCCTGTGGGTCAGCTCCTGGCCAGTGACCGCCTGAGACTGACACACCCAGGGCCCTGGGAGGCCCAAGAATTATTTATTTTTTAATTTGAAAAATACGTGTATGGGTCCTCCCCTGGTGGCGCAGACGGTTGAGCGCCATGCTGTGAAGCTGCCCGCAGCCTCTGCAGCACCGGTTCGATTCCCGGCCAGTCGGGCGAGGGTCCCACATGGCGCGCAGTCCTCTCCCGTCTCGCCCGCTGCTCCCCTCAGCAGTGGATTTCGTCAGTCTGCCTGTTCTGTTGCCCACTCTGTCTCTGGTGAATCCTCTCACCCTCCTGCGCATCTCGCCTGTACCCGGGTTCTTGTATAAATACATAAATGTTTAAAAAAAAAAAAAATGTGTATGTTTGAAGACCTCATTACATGAGGAGACAGAATTCCAAAATCAAATTTCATGCAAATGTTCATCAAAATGAATATTGGGACAGTTATGAAACCTTCAAAATTCCAGTGAGGGGACCATCCCCAGGGGTCAGAAGCCTGGGTGGCTCAGAGGCGTGGCGACTGCCCCCTGCCCGGCTCCACCGCTGCCCTGTGCCCTCCCCCAGCCTCAGGAGAGCAGCCCAAGGGGCAGGCGTGGGGGGAAGGCGTTCAGGGGGAAGGGGTGTGTGTGGCTGCGGCCCCAGGCTTCCTTCTCCAGCAGGGCGAAGTTAGACCAGGCCAGAAAAGCTGTTGAGGGCCTCCCTGGGGGTACAGGGGTTAGTCTCAGCACTAAGAAGCTGTTTGCAGCCACTGCAGCTCATTGAGTTTCAGCCTTGGCCAGGAAGTGACCACATGGCGCAGCAGACCTCTCCTGTCTCCCCGCGGCTCCCCTCAGCAGTGGGGTTCGGTGGATCTGCCTGTTCTGCTCCCCACTCTGTCTCTAGGGAGTTCTCTCACCCCTGCAACTCTGGCCTGCACCCCAGCTCTTGTATGCATAAATAAATCTTTTTTTAAAAAAAAAAGAAAGAAACGCTATTGTTTGGGGGAAATGCCAAGAAGCTGGGCTCAGAAGCAGCTCTTTTTAGCTCTCAGGGACCATGGCTGGACACAGGCGCCCTCAAGGCTACAAGTGCTGCCCCGCCCAGGCTGAGAGCCGGCCAAGGCAGGAGGGAAAAGGCCTGGCCGACAGGAGGGCTGGAGGCTCGGGTGGAGTCCGGTGTCCGGGAGTCAGAGATTAGGGCCACCTCCATCGATTGCAGACACTAGTGGAGAATCGAGAGGGAGCCTCCAGGCCTAGCTGCTTTTCACCCCCCAAGCTGTGTCTTTAAAAACAGAGAAGGCCAGGGAAAGAACACCTGTCCAGGGCCTCCCTGGGGGCACAAGGGCTAAGTCTAAGCCTATCAAGCTATCAGCAGCCACTGCAGCTTGGCTCACGCCTGGCCAGGGAGCAACCCACATGGCGCAGCAGACCTCTCCTGTCTCCCTGCACCTCCCTTGGCAGTGGGGTTCAGTGGATCCACCTCTTCTGTTCCCCACTCTGTCTCTGGGGAATCCTCTCACCCCCCACACACATCTGGCCTGCTCTTGTATGCATAAATAAATAAATTTTTTAAAAGTTGATTTTTTTAAAAAAAGAAAACCTGTTCAATCACCCAGGACGGACAGGGTCCCCCCCACAGACAGGCCCCCCCCACTCCCCCCGCAGAGGCCTGGCTGGCCGCAATTCAGTGGCTCTAAGCACTCACCAGGCTGTGCCCAGGTCCCTCGGCTGCCCAAGGTCAGTCAGCACCAGCCCCCAGGCCCTTGTCTGCACAGACCCGGCCTGGTCCCTGCTCCAGCTGAGGTCCAGCAGGCGGCAGAGGAGCCAGGCACTGGGGGGTCTCCCGGCTAGCCTGATAAACGTCGGGCCCGGCGGGTGGTGCCACCCAAGGCAGCTTGAGCCCTTATCCCGCCGGTCGGTGCCTCAGGGCTGTGGCGCAGGAGCCAGGCCCTGGCTGTTCTGTCTGCCCTCCCTGTCCAGGCTGGCTCCCGACAAGGGTCTTGCCTCAGGAGGCCAGAGGAGTCTCCAGGGAAGAGGAGCTGGACCTTGCAACCACGCGTCCCGAGTGGCCTGGGCTGCCCAGAGCCTGGCCAGAACCGCCGCAGCAGGCGGGTCTCTGTTGCCTTCCTCCAGACAAGCAGCTGATGCAGGCCCCGGGAGTGGGGAGACTGCCCGACATGTCCCGCAGGGTGACCTGGGCCATCCACGCCCAGCAGGCCCAGAGACACAGACCGTCATTGCTCACCCTAGCCAGGTATGGCCGAGCCCCAGCAGGGGCAGCCACCCACATGCCTTCCTGGCTCTGGGCCTGTCTGGACAGGCCAGGCGGCGACAGGACACCTGACCCCAGCTGAGGCCCGGTGAGGCTGGCCGCGTGGACAGGAGGTACTGCTGGGGTTTGGAGCGCAGACACCCACAAAGACAGGCCCCTGTGGGTGTGGCCCCAGTGGCCCTCGCCTTCACGACCCCGCGCCTGTCCAGGGAAGACCAGAGCCCACGGCCAGAGCAGCCAGCACTGCTGCCAGATGCCCCCACAGTAACCGGGAGTGGCGGGTCCTTCCACATCTGAGGCCCACAGGGCTGCCGCAGCGCACTGGCCACCCCCGGCAATGCAGGCCCTGCCCAAGGAGGCGCAGCCACAGGCAGGTGGGGAGCAGCCGGAGCTAGTCCCAGCCCCATGTCCAGGCACCCTCAGGCCTGGGGTGCCGGAGGGAGGCCCCACCCGTCGCCCAGCCCTCCAGCCTCCCCTGCTGCTGTGTCCACCCCGAGACACCCAGGAGTGGGGGAGCCCAGAGCTCCCCAGTTATGCATATGATCAGAACCCAGGGCCAGATGGCAGCCCGGGCCCCAAACAGCACCCGCAGGACATCCCAGCAGCTCCCATCTGCGCGTGTAATGCAGCACTGGAGACATATCCCCATCCTGGGATGTCTGGGGTCAGCACCCTGCATGGGCGTGGCAGCCAGTCTGAGCCCTCGCCAGGCAGCACCCACCAGCCACACCCGGAGCCAGCATCCATGGGGGTGCCGGGCAGGGTGGCTGTGGCATCAGCCCTGCACAGGACAGGAGGAGGACATGTCCAGTCCTTCCGATTTACAGGCTGCAGCGTTTCTCCTGCTGAGGTCCTCGTCTTGTCTGGACCCAGGAGCAGCACAGCTGCAAGACGGGCCAGCGGAGGGGACACCCAGGGGCTGGAGCAGGATCCTCAGAGAAGCTCCGCAGCCCCATGGGCACTTGGGCGGCTGCTCCTGGCGGGCAGGGGCGCTGGACACGCAGCCCGGAGCAATGTCCAGGCCGCAGCTGGCAGGGGTGGGGTCTCAGGATGCTCCAGCAAGAGACGACCATGCAATCTAAAAAGGGGCAAAAGGGATCTGCCTGCTCTGCTCCCCAAACTGTCTCTGGGGAGTCCTCCCACCCCCTCTCCGGCCTGCACCCCCGTTCTTGTATGTATAAATAAATAAGCCTTTAAAAAAAAATGTCCAAAAGGGGCCTCCCTGGTGGCACAAGGGGTTAAGACACAACCTAGCAAGCTATCCACAGCCTCTGCAGCACAAGTTCAATCCCCAGCCAGGGAGTGACCCCCAGGGCGCAGCAGACCTCTCCTGTCTCCCCGCTGCTCCCCTCAGCAGTGGATCCGCCTGTTCTGTCTCTGAAGAATCCTCTCAACCCCCCCCCACCTCTGGCCTGCACCCCAGCTCTTGTATGCATAAATAAATAAATCTTAAAAAAAAAAAGTCCAAAAACCAACAGCACCGCGGGGGGTAGGGGGGCGCCCGGACAGGACCAGTGCGTGTGTCCACCCTTCAGGGCCGCTGAGCCCGGGGAGCAGCTCCTGGCACAGCTGAGCTGGAGCCGCCCCAATGCTGAGTGGGCCAGAGGAGGCCGGGGGGCTGCGGGGAGCTGCTGGACGGGACGGGCATGCGCCCCGTGTGTGCTGTCCTGGGTGGCGCAGGCGGTCAGTCTGTAGCAGGGGCCATGTGGGTGGCTGGTGCTCTGTGTCCCAGCAGTGGGGGGCCCACAGGGCTGAGCTCCAGGAGCCCACTTTGTTGTGTTTAAATGGACTGGGGAAGCCGGGCTCGGGCACCGCGAGCCACTGAAGGCTGCTGGCCGCTCAAGGCCCAGAGGAGGGCCGCCCTACAGCCACTCACACCCGGTTGCCAGGGCAACTGCGCCGGGCCAGGAGGGCCAGACCTTGGCTTCCCACAGGAAACCAGGGGACAGAGCATGTGCGGGCAGTGACAGGCTCCTGCGAGGCCCAGGACCCCGCCACAGTGATCCGACCCCAAAGGGGCCGCTGCGTCCCGTCTTGGGGTCTGAAATGGGCAAGACCGGGCAGCAGCCTGTCCACAGGCATGGCCCCCAGGAGGCTGGGCCCTATCTCGGGGGGACTGGGGTCAGGCTGCGGCCCCCATCCCTCTGGCCGGCTGCAGCGATAGCCCCTCGCCGCCCCCCCCAGGCCCCAGGCCCCAGGCCCCAGGCTGGCCCACAGGCCCCATCTGATAAGACGCTGCACCCCAGGCCCCTGGCTGCGGCCCCCTCCCGCGCCTCATATAAGGGGCCGGGAGCCGAGCCCACCAGGCCCGTGTGCCACCCGCCCCGCTCAGCAGCCACCATGTCTCTGACCACGGCTGAGAGGAGCGTCATCCTGGCCATGTGGGGCAAGATCGCCGCGCAGGCCGACGCCATAGGCAGCGAGGCCCTGGAGAGGTGACTGGGCGCGGGGCGGGTGGGCGAGGGGGAGGAGCCGCCGAGGCGCCGGCAGGCCTGGGGGCCGCGCGGCCCGCGCAGGGGGGCCGGGGCGCCGGCGACTCCGACCACCGCCCGCGGACCCGCGGGACCCGCGCCTTCGGGGGGCGCGGGGGCCGGGCCGCGGGGGTCGGGCCGCGCCGGCTCACGCCCGCCGCCCGCGCCAGGCTCTTCACCAGCTTCCCGCAGACCAAGACCTACTTCCCGCACTTCGACCTGCACGCGGGCTCCGCGCAGCTGCGGGCGCACGGCGCCAAGGTGGCGGCCGCCCTGGGCGACGCGGCCCGGAGCATCGACGCCGTGGCGCGCGCTGGCCCCGCGGAGCGAGCTGCACGCCTACGAGCTGCGCGGGGACCCCGTCAACTTCAAGGTGGGCGCGGGCGGGGGCCGGGGCGGGGCCTGCGCGGTCGGGCCCCCCCCCGCCCCCCGCCCCCCGGCCCCGCCCCCCGCGCTGAGCCGCCCGCCCCGCAGCTCCTGTCCCACTGCCTGCTGGTGACCGCGGCCGCGCGCTGCCCCGCCGACTTCACGGCCGACGCGCACGCCGCCTGGGGCGAGTTCCTGTCCTCGTGTCGGCCGTGCTGACCGAGAAGTACCGCTGAGCGCGCCGCCCGCGGGGCCAGCCGCGCCCTCTCCCTGGCCAGGGGCCCCGCCGCCCCCCTCCCCTGTGAAGTGCCAGTAAAGGAATCAACACCCTCTGGTCTCTGGTCACTGGGCCACCAAGGGGGCGGCGGCGGTTGGGGGGCACGCAGGCTGCCTCGAGGTCCCTGGCGCCGTGGTCCTGCTCCCCGTCCGGAGTGTGCCGGGCAGAGGTCAGCTCCTGGGGCTTGGGGCGCTGGGGGTCGGGGCAGGGTGGCAGAGAGGCACCCGGCCCTTCCGTCTGGGGTAGGGGCGCTGCAGCCAGGCAGCTCTGTGCCCCTCTGCCTCCCCCGGACCCCCGCGGGGCTTTCTCCTTTGGTGGATTCCCAGAATGTGCTGCTGGAGCCCCCTCACACACACCCTCCTGGTGTGGGACCCCAAGCCTTTTCCAGGTTACAGATGCAGGGCTGAAAGGAAGACCCCCCCAGCCCAGGGCCTGACGCTCTAGTGGGGTACACACAGGGCACACACAGTCAGACCACAGTTCACAGAAACAGACACTGAGGGACTCAGCTGTTCTCACTGGACTACAGGCCGGCCCTCCGTGTGCCCAGTGGCCGCCCCGGCCCACGCTGGATCCCAGCATCACCCAGCGACTGGCTAAGCCGGGGCCATGGCACAGGGGTGCCCGTGGGGAGAGGCACGGCCCAGGCAGGGGCTCAGAGCGTGCGAGGGAAGAGCAAGCTTGGAGGCTTTTCTGTGAAAAGGAGGGGCGTGCACGCTGCACGCGCACACTTGTGCACACACGTGGTGTCCCCAACCTGAGGGAGGGCCCAGGAATGTGAGCGTGTGGCATGTGTTTGCTTATTTTTGTATAAAGAAATGGTGAGAAGATAAGCTGGGAATGGCACGCTGGGAGTCTGGCCACCAGGCATGGGGTCCAGGCTCCCAAGCCCCCCACGCAGCCCTGCCCCCTGTGCCCCCACCGCCCCATGGACCCAATCCCCATGAGGCCGGACACACACACACACACACACACACACACTCCCCACTCCCCACCCGCATCACTCCAAAGGAGGGAACATGAAGACGGGCACTGAGGACAGGCTGCGGGGACACAGCGGCCTGTGCAGGTCAGGGTCCTCCCAGGGCCTCGGGCCACAGACCTGGGACAGGCCCAGGCCGGACTCCCAGCGTGCTGGGCAGTGGTGACAGGGCACAGCGTGGCCTGAAATTTTCTCCAAACATTTTCAAGCCATCCAAGCCACTGTGAGAAAAAGGCAAAGATGACTAGGGGGTGACTGTGGGGGGAGGAGGAGTGATGAGAAAACACCCTGACATCCTTGTGGGGGGCCGCCCAATGGGGGCTACACTAGAGCCCTCCAAGGCCCCTGCTCCAGGGGCTGAGTCAGGTCTCAACCACCCTTGACACAGCATGACCACACACTGCCCCCAATTACCTTCATCCAAATTCCCGCGTTGGCCTCCAGGGGTCGGGGGTGTCTCAGGCTGTCTCTGTCACCGCCCATCCCCTGCCGGGAGCTGCCCACGGGCCGCAGCAGACACCCCCCCACCTCCCGCTGCCCCTCAGCAGTGTGTGTCAGTGGACCCGCCTGTTCCACTCCCCACTCTGTCTCTGGGGAGTCCTCTCACTCCCCACCTCTGGCCTGCACCCCAGCTCTTGTACCGTCAATAAATAAATAAATCTTAAAGAAAAAGAAAGAAAGAAAAGGAACATCCCAACAGCAGGTCTCCTGGCAGGGACCGGTCCTAAGGCTCCCCAACTCGGGCACCCCAGTAAGGCTGAAGCCAGCACAGGCCCCACAAGGTTAGGGGCTGGGCCAGCGGCCCCAGGCCGGGGTGTGACCAGAGAAGCCAGGGGATCCCGGAAAGCATCAGAGACAGCCCCAACAGTGAAGTTAACAGCTGCAGTGGTGGAGACTGGATCAACCAACGTCCACCAGGCCCTGGCGTCCCAACGAGCCAGGGAAACGTGCTGGGCGCAGCGGAGAAGGGATTCCTGCCAGCAGCCGCTATCACGCCGGGGGTGCCAGACCGGACCGAGGCGAGCCCTGCCTTGGGGACCACTCCACAGGGGGCCGCCCCCTCCGGGATTCAAGCTCGGTCATCACCCTCGGCCGGCCACGCGCTGCTGGGCACAGGGGCGGCCGGGTTCCCAGACCACGGGCTCCGCCACTCCCTGACCGCAAAGAGGGCCAAGAAGCCTACGCTAGGGAGCCGCCCTGGCCTCCTGGGCGCGCTGCCCACCGCGCCCCCAGGCCCCACCCGCCCCTGTGCCGCGCCCCCCCCCACCCCCCTCGCGCCCCACCAGGCCTGTGGTGGCTACAAGCATCCGCGGGCACACGACAGCCCCTCCCCCGCGCCTCCGCATCTTCCTCCACGCCCCAGGAGGGCGCGCCCCAGGAGAGCGCCCCTCAGGAGAGTCCGGGGCACCCCATGCGCCCTTCGTCTCCGAGGGGCCGGTTCTCTGCCCCGCGGGGCGCACCCAACCTGCAGACAGGGGGGCGCTCGGCCGCTGGCCCCCCCACCCCCAGCCCCGCCGGCCCTGTCGTGCTGTTTCGGCCTTTGAAATAGCGCCCTTGAGGCTGTGCCGCTGGGCCTGGGCTGGGCGGTGCGCTTAGGATTTGCTTTTCCCCAATAGCCAGCGAGGTCCGACTTTTCTTTCTTTCTTCTTCAGTATTTTCAACTTTTTTGTTTTTTTGCATAGAAGACCAGGCCAGAGGCGCGGGGTGAGAGGACTCCCCAGAGGCAGAGTGGGGAGCGGAACATGGGGGTCCACTGAGACACACTGCTGAGGGGCGGTGGGAGACAGGAGGGGGCTGCTGCACCCCTCGGGTCAGCTCCTGGCCAGGCCGCAGTGGTGACCGCCTGAGACTGACCCCCAGGCCACCAGGGAGGCCTGAACTTTTCTTTTAAAAAATTATTTATTTATTTGGTTTTGATTATTTCTTTTGCTTGTCAAAAATTGAGCTTCACTGGGGCCTCCCTGGAGCGCAGGGGTGAGTCTCAGCGCTGTGAAGTGTCCACAGCTGCTGCAGCACGAGTTCCATCCCCAGCCAAGAGCTGACCCACAGGGCACAGCAGACCTCTCCGGTCTCCCCACTGCTTCTCAGCAGTGACCCGCCTGCTCTGCTCCCCACCTTGTCTCTGGGGAGTCCTCTCACCCCCACCTCTGGCCTGCACACCAGTTCTTCTACACAAAATATTTTTTTTTAATTTTTTTTTTTTTATAGAGGCATGTTTATTTCTTTCTTTATTTGTTTTGTTTGTTTGTTCTGTTTACACAAGCACTGGGTACAGTCAGAAGCGCGGGAGGGTGAGAGAACTCACCAGAGCCAGAGCGGGGAGCAGAGCAGGCAGAAGGACCGAAGGACACTGCTGAGGGGAGCAGCGGGCGGCAGGAGAGGTCTGCGCGCCATGTGGGACCCTCCTCCGGTGGCCGGGGAGCAGCCGGGGATCGAACCGGCGCCGCAGAGGCCGCGCGCAGTTTCGCAACCCAGCGCCCAACCGCTGCGCCCCCGGGGAGGCCCAATAAAGATTTTTTTTTTAAAGATTTATTTATTTTTATACAAGAACCGGGGTACAGGCCAGATGCGCGGGAGGGTGAGAGGACAGAGTCGGGAGCAGAACAGGCAGACTGATGAAACACACTGCTGCGGGGAGCAGCGGGCGAGACAGGAGAGGCCTGCCGCGCCATGTGGGATTCTCGCCGGCCGGCCAGGATCAAACCACGCTGCAGAGCCTGTGGACAGCTTCACAGCGCGGCGTTCTACCGCCTGTGCCACCAGGGAGGCCCAAAATAAAAAATTTTTTGAAAAAGGGCAGCAGCGGCCCTCGTGCCTGCCTGCGAGTGTGCAGAGGCTCCTTTTCACCAACTCTCTCCCTCCGCAGGGCAGCAGCCCCTGCCTGCTGTGACCTGAACATGCCAGGGCTTCTCCTGACCCCTCAGCAGGGGCCGCTCCCCAAGGGCCCGCCTGCGGCCACACAGGCCACTCTTAGCAGACCTGTCCCTCTTGGGGCAGCCCTCCTGCCCGCTGGCACCCGTGCGAGTGTCCCTCATGTGTCCCTCCTTGCATTGCTGTCCAGGCGAGACTGGGGGCTGTGAGGCCGGTGCCTCTCAGAGGGGTTGTGCGCTGGGCCTGAGCAGCAGGGTGGCAGGAGGGGCAGGGAGGGGCACAGGGGGGCAGGAGCCGTCCCCCCACCAGGGTGGGTGAGCGGTGGGGTCCAGCAGGGGCAGGGTGGGAGGCAGGGGACCATCTGGTGGGACAGGGGGCCAGTGGCGGACGCTGGAGGTGATGAGGGCAGAGGGCCAGGGCAGTGACTGGGCATGGACACCCCACCCTAGAAGCAAATACTTCAGTGTTTGCTGCCGCCCCTCAGGGCTGTGGAGAGCACCTGTGGACTCTGCACAGGAGCTCCAGGACGTTAGCGGTCCTGCAAACAGAGCTTCTTCCCAGAACTGACTCCTGTTCTCTGAGGATGAGCTGGCTTGGGCGCATGATCCCCACTAACCAGGAAAACTTGTTTTCAGCGGTTGCTTATTTTTAATCTGTACCAGCAAAAACACAATTGTGTTTTCTTTCCTTTGTTCATATCTTTAATAAACGCTTGGGCCCGGAGAGTGAGAGGCAGAGCTGCTCTCGACGGCTCTCCCCAGCCTCCCCCTGCTGCAGATTCAAGTCTTCCTTAATCGCAGAGAACAGCATTGGCTGGCCTGTCTGCGGCACTACAGCACAGTTTGGGGGGCTCAGGACACAGACCAGGAGAAAAAAGTAGGGTGGAGCAGCAGGGGCCATGGGCGCTCCTGGGGCTACCTCAGCAGAGGCTGGGAGGTTGCCTGCCTGCTGGACCGACCTGGACAGAGGGGAGACAGGACTCAGGACACCCCACAGGAGGAGGGTGCTGTAACCCCAGGGGCTGGGGGACCCCTCGCCTTCTGCTCTTAGGCCCCCATCAAGCGTACCCCGGAGCCATGGGGCGGTCTCTCCTGGCTCCTGCCTGCACTTCTGGGAGTTCAAAGGACGCCCAGCCCCTTCAGGGAGGAGCTGCGGCCGGGCCATCCGGGCCATTTCTGGGGAGACTCACCATCTCTGCATGCCCAGCCGCCCCCGCCGGCTCGCCCAGCCCCTGCCTCACACACCCGATTCTCGCAGGAGGAATTTTAAGAGGAGGGACCCGCGCCCTGCCTGAGCCGGCTGTGGCCACTGGGCTGCCGGAAGACCACGCTGAGCCCACAGGCAGCCCTGGCGGGGCTGCGGGGTCCCCGAGCTACCAGAGTCTTCAGGGAGTGTGTCTTCCAAGCAGTCGAGGAAAATGTGGAGAGGGAAGGGGGTGCGTGGAGAGGGAGGCCTGCGCAAGACCAGGCACAGACACGCCACGCGGGCTGATGGCCGGCAGTGAGAGGGAAGAGTCCAGGGGCCACACGGGGCGCTCGGCCACGGTGGTGGCAGCAGGTAAAGGGCCAGGCACAGCCCAACTCCACCGAAGCCCCTGCCAGGGGGCCCCAGGCCCCGCTCAGGCACCGAGACCAGGGTCTGGGCAGCCTGGGGCGCTGAGTGGAAGCCTCAGAAGACAGACACGGGACAAGGACCAGGGAGCCCAAAGCAGCACCGGGGGGGAGGGGGCACCCCTGGGTCCCTCGGCGCTTCCTTCTCTTATAAAGTCATCGTCGCTGTGCACCCGCCTTCTCCCTCACCGAAACATTCATATTCAAAACCAGTGTGCTGTGAGGAAACGTTTATTATGCGTAAGTCAGCTCTCCAACAACACGCAAGCACCTCGCAGGGACACGCAGCAGCTGTCAGGAGCCTCGCCAGTCCCCGCACTGCTGTCCCGGCAGCCAGGGAGGTGGGGGCGCAGGCCCAGATGTGGGGGAGCACGGCAGTCGGGGGGCCACACCAACTGTGCGGGTGCCCGTGCACATGAAGGCCACACCATGGCTGTCAGCCGGGCACCAGCCTGACTCCAAGCACCTAACAGCACCCGTGGCTGGACAACCTCACCGGCGTCTCAGTGCTGGGAAGGCTGGGCCTGCTGGCCAGGCCCTCAGCCTCCACTGGGGCCCACCAAGCAAGTCAGAGGCCGAGGGAGGGAGGGTGTCCCTGGCCTCCCTCTCAGGACCAGCAGAGCAGCCTCCCAGAGGCTAGGCTGTGGGGCCAGCATTGCCCCATCTGGGCCCTATCTCCGGGGGACTGGGGTCAGGCTGCGGCCCACACCCCTCTGGCCGGCTGCAGCGATAGCCCCTCGCCGCCCCCCCCAGGCCCCAGGCCCCAGGCCCCAGGCTGGCCCACAGGCCCCATCTGATAAGACGCTGCACCCCAGGCCCCTGGCTGCGGCCCCCTCCCGCTCCTCATATAAGGGGCCGGGAGCCGAGCCCACCAGGCCCGTGTGCCACCCGCCCCGCTCAGCAGCCACCATGTCTCTGACCACGGCTGAGAGGAGCGTCATCCTGGCCATGTGGGGCAAGATCGCCGCGCAGGCCGACGCCATAGGCAGCGAGGCCCTGGAGAGGTGACTGGGCGCGGGGCCGGTGGGCGAGGGGGAGGAGCCGCCGAGGCGCGGACAGGCCTGGGGGCCGCGCGGCCCGCGCAGGGGGGCCGGGGCGCCGGCGACTCCGACCACCGCCCGCGGACCCGCGGGACCCGCGCCTTCGGGGGGCGCGGGGGCCGGGCCGCGGGGGTCGGGCCGCGCCGGCTCACGCCCGCCGCCCGCGCCAGGCTCTTCACCAGCTTCCCGCAGACCAAGACCTACTTCCCGCACTTCGACCTGCACGCGGGCTCCGCGCAGCTGCGGGCGCACGGCGCCAAGGTGGCGGCCGCCCTGGGCGACGCGGTCCGGAGCATCGACGACGTGGCGCGCGCGCTGGCCCCGCTGAGCGAGCTGCACGCCTACGTGCTGCGCGTGGACCCCGTCAACTTCAAGGTGGGCGCGGGCGGGGGGCCGGGGCGGGGCCTGCGCGGGGCGGGGGCGCGGTCGGCCCCCCCTGCCCCGCCCCCCGCGCTGAGCCGCCCGCCCCGCAGCTCCTGTCCCACTGCCTGCTGGTGACCGTGGCCGCGCGCTGCCCCGCCGACTTCACGGCCGACGCGCACGCCGCCTGGGACAAGTTCCTGTCCGTCGTGTCGGCCGTGCTGACCGAGAAGTACCGCTGAGCGCGCCGCCCGCGGGGCCACGCCGGCCCTCTGCTCTCCCCGACCCTCCCGCATCTTCTGTTTACTCCCCAATAAAGGGATGAGGATGAGAACTGGGGCCTGCGTTGTCCGTGCTGGGGACGGGGGCGGAGGACGTGAGGGGCTGGGTGGGGGCTTGAGCGCAGGAAGCGCCAGGGCGATCGAGGCCGCTTCGAGGGCCTTTGGGGTGGCCGTGCGCCTTCAGGCCCCGAGGTGCGGTCCCAAATCCGCCCGCGCTTTTTCTCTGGTGAGATGAGAGTTTGCGCATCTCTCCCTTCCCCCAAATTGCTCCACGACCGTCCCTTCATTTCACCCGGTGGGTTCGTGTGGGGTTCGGGGGACCGCACCCAGGCTCCCGATCCTGGCTCCCGCGCGGCGGGAAGAAGCCGCCCCGGCCCGCACTCTCTCAGGGTCTCCACCGGCTCCCTCCAGCGGAGGAGCAAGTCTGCGCGCAGGGGGGGAGCCACAGATCCCCCAAAGTGTGCCCGCGCCCTTCCGCACCCCAGCTGCGTGAGTCAGTGCTGGCGCCTCTCCCCGCGCCGCCGGGGGTCCCGCGCGCCCGCAGATAAGGGCGGGCGGGGCGCGGAGGCGGCGGGTATAAGAAGCCGGGCGGCGGGCGGGGCCCCAGAGCCCGCCACGCCAGCGCCATGCTCAGCGCCCAGGAGCGCGCCCACGTCGCGCAGGTGTGGGACCTGATCGCCGGCCACGAGGCGCCGTTCGGGGCGGAGCTGCTGCTCAGGTGGGTGGGCGGGGCCGCGCCGGCGCTGGGCGGGGCTCCCGCGGTCGGCGGCGCGGCCGGGGGCCACTCACCGCCCCGCCCCGCAGGCTCTTCACGGTGTACCCCGGCACCAAGACCTACTTCCAGCGGCCGGGCACCTGCCTGGACGAGGAGCGGCTGCGGAGCCACGGCCGGCGCATGCTCGCGGCGGTGGGCGTGGCCGTGCAGCACCTGGACGACCTGCGCGCCGCCCTGAGCCCGCTCGCACACCTGCACGCGCACGTGCTGCGCGTGGACCCCGCCGACTTCCCCGTGAGCGCGCGGGCGGGGGCGGGGCGGGGCGGGGCGCGGGCGGCGCGGGGCTGGGCCGGCTCACCCACCGCGCCCCGCCCGCCCCCGCAGCTGCTGATCCAGTGCTTCCAGGTGGTGCTGGCCTCCCACCTGCAGGGCGAGTTCACGGTGGAGATGCAGGCGGCGTGGGACAAGTTCCTGAGCGCGGTGGCCGCGGTGCTGACCGAGAAGTACCGCTGAGCGCGGCCCCGCCCAGGCTATGCGGTCAATAAACAGGCCCAACCTCCGAGCCCCGCCTGGTCTTTGGGCAGTGTTGGGGGGCACCCCGGTCCCGCGGGGCGCTCCGAGACCTCCGGCCGCCCCGAGCCTTTGCCGGCCAGGGCGCCGAGGCCCGGGCCTGCGCGCTCCGAGGCCCGCGGTTCTCACTGGCGGTTCTGGCAGGGCCGGGCGGGCCGGGGTGGGAGCAGCGGCCCCGCGGCAGGGCTGGGCGGGACGAGCGGCGCCGGGGGCTTCCGCTGCTCGTGGGCGGGCCTCGCCGTCGCCGAGGACACCCGCGTTCCTGCTCGCTCCAGCCCGCCCGGCCGGCGCTGCCGGCCTTGGGAATCCAGGCCCTGGCTCGTGCGGCCACACCGTGGTCGGAGTCCAGGCTCAGCCCGCACCTCCGTCCCTCCCAGCTTCTCCCCTCCCCTTCCCGCCCTCCACACCCCTGCCCCTGAGCCCTCCCCTCCGCTGGGCCTCGCCGGGCGCGGAGGACGCCCCACCGCCACGGCCGACCAGCTGGGGGACGCTGGCACGTGCCTGGCCGAGCCCACCCACGGCAGAGGCCCTGGTGCCCCGGCCCGCCCCGGGCCCGCGCGGTGGCCGAGGCCCCGCAGCCAACCGCCCCAGGGCTCCGGGCGCCGCGCAGAGCCTGAGCCGCTGCCGCGGGGGCCAGGCGGGGCCCAGCCCGGACTTCCCCAAACTCATCCCGAGCTAACAACCAGGGGGTGCAGGGAGCACAGGAGCCCCACCCGCCCCCGGAGGTGTGGGGCCGCCCCAGCCCTCCGCTCCCCCACTCCTGCCGCGGGGGCGCACAGCCCTGGGGCCGCGCAGCGGGGCGCGACGGGAGCCGGTTTGCGCCCGCCCGCTCGCAAGCAGCCCCCGCGCAGCCCCACAACGGCAAGGGGGGAGCGTTTCGTGAGGGTGTGGGAGGCCCCGGGGCCGTGGGGACCCCGAGTTCCAGAGGCAGCCAGGGGCGTTGGCAGCTGGACCCCGGCCCGGGAGCGCCGCCCACACGCCCCGCTCCCGGCCTGGCTCCCCGCCAGCCAATGAGCGCGGCCCCGGTGGGCGCGCCCCCGGCGCCCCGGCATAAGAGCGCGCGCCCGCCGCCAGCCCGCACTTCTGCTTCTGACCCAGACTCAGACAGAGCTCGCCATGGTGCTGTCCGGGACCGACAAGTCCAACATCAAGGCCGCCTGGGACAAGGTGGGCGCCCACGCCGGCGAGTACGGCGCCGAGGCCCTGGAGAGGTGAGCGCCCTCGCCCTGCCCGGCCCGCCTGGCCCTGGCCCGGCCCGGCCCGGCCCGGCCCGCCCCGCCGCGGCTCCCCGCCGGCGCCCGCGCCCCACCACCTCCGCTCTCCCTTCTCCGCAGGACCTTCACGTCCTTCCCCACCACCAAGACCTACTTCCCCCACTTCGACCTGAGCCACGGCTCCGCCCAGGTGAAAGCCCACGGCAAGAAGGTGGCCGACGCGCTCACCAACGCCGTGGGCCACCTGGACGACCTGCCCGGCGCCATGTCCGCCCTGAGCGACCTGCACGCGCACAAGCTGCGTGTGGACCCCGTCAACTTCAAGGTGCGCGCCGCGCCTGGGGGGTGCGGGGCGCAGGGGGCTGAGGCGCCTGGGGGGTGCGGGGCGCAGGGGCTGAGGCGCCTGGGGGGTGCGGGGCGCAGGGGCTGAGGCGCCTGGGGGGTGCGGGGCGCAGGGGGCTGAGGCGCCTGGGGGGTGCGGGGCGCAGGGGGCTGAGGCGGCTGGTCGGGCGACGCCTGACGCCCGCCTCTCCGCAGCTCCTGAGCCACTGCCTGCTGGTGACCCTGGCCTGCCACCACCCCAACGACTTCACCCCCGCTGTCCACGCCTCCCTGGACAAGTTCTTGGCCACCGTGAGCACCGTGCTGACCTCCAAGTACCGTTAAGCTGGAGCCAGGCGCCCCGGCGCCCCCCCACTTCCTGCCCTTGAATAAAGTCTGAGCGGCGCAGTCCGTGCCTGGGGTGTCTGTGTCTGCCACGACCTGCCGCGCGCCTCCGGGGAGGGCGATGGGAACGGGCAGCTGGAGGCGGGAGGGCTCAGGTGGCCTGGGTTCTTGCTCGGACCCCGCTGGAACTTTCCTCCTGGGGTGAGGAAGGGAGACCCAAGATCGACACCCGCTTTCACGTCTCCTGGCTGATCCCAGGCAAACGAACTCACCCCACATCAAAGCAAAACCACCCACAAAACTAGGTGCTCCCTCCGGCACCTTGGCTGGCAGAGGGCAGGGCAGGAGGGGAGCCTGGGGGCAGAGGCCCTGCTCCTGCACTCCAGGGGCTCGTGGGGAGCTCACTGTTCACCCCACTGCACCCCACCCTGGCCTCGGGGCCGTGAGGTCAGGCAAAGAGCCACCAGGCACAGGGCCACAGACCACAGCGCTCCATGGCTCGAGGGTGCCGCCCCCTGGGGCGCCCCCGCCTGGGTGTGTCCCGGAGCTCAGGGGCTCTCATCCCCCGACACGGTCTCCTTTCCTCTGCCCACAGCCCAATGCCACTTTATTTAGGCAGAAAAACACTTGAGGACCGAGCTAACGCCCACCATGGCCGCACCCTGAGGTGTGGGGCGGGCAGGCTCCTCGCGGCCCCAGCACCCCTCAGCTCCGCCGGCGGCCTGCCCTGGCCAGCTCTGCGCCGCCGCTTGGGGACAGGCCCCTCCTAGCTGTGGATTCAGGCACCGGTCGGAAGGCCTTTGTCTTCCCCTTCGCCCATGGGCCAGCTCCTCGCGAGTGAGGGTTCGGGGCCTGGGCCAAGTGCCACCAGCCAGTGTCACCTTGAAAAGGGCTCGGGGCAAGGAGACTGGGGTGAGAGGCAGGAGAGGTCCTCCCAGATCTGGGGGTGTCCCTGCTGCCCCACTGCTCATTCTCTAGCCCTTTTTGCTCTTCAGAGCTGGGATTGGGCCGGAGGATGGGGACAAACACGACAGGGAGGGCTGGCAGGGGTGGGGGCTGGGTTTGGGGGGCTCTGGGGGACACAGGGGGCTGCCGCCCTGGAGGAGAGCAGGGGAGCCCTGGGAGCTTGTCTGAGCTGCTTCCTTCCCTGTCCAACCTGCGCTGACCGTCACTTGCGCTGGACAGGGCAGGTCTGAGCAAAGGCCCTGGGGGAAGGTCAGGGGGCCCAGTCCCCAGGGGCAGACACGTGGGTGGACTCCATGGCCTTTGCTTGGGGTCCCGAGTCTTGCTTGGCAAGGACCTGCTCCCTCTAGCTAGGAGAGGGCAGCTGGAATCCCTGCCCCCCCCCAGCCCATCACCCCCACATCTCATCTTCCCATTTACACCCGTGGCCACAGGAGTCTGTCCTGGCCGCGGCCCACAGGGGCTGCCCGGCTGCACCCAATGTTGCCCTCCAGTGTGGCGCCCAGTGGCGCCCCAGGACCTCAGCTGACAGCCACGCGGGTCCCTGCCCCCCTTCTGTGCCCACACCAGTACCCCGAGAAGGGGCCCTCATTATGCCCCAACTGGACTGAGGGTCGCCTGACAGCCTGGTGAGCGCTGTGGACTACGGGAGTCCAGAGCAGGACGGAGGGGAGCAGCGTGGGGGAAGGGCCTGGAGGCTTCCCGCGGTCCTCCTGGTGTGCGCTGAGCTAGGACCCGCGGCAATGCCGGGCGCAGGGGTGGCGAGGCCGCGCCACCCTCCCTCGGCGGCACGTTCTTTCCCAGATCTGCGCTGCGCGACCCCGAGGCCCCAAGCAGGGGCGCGCAGCCTGGTGCTAGGGACGCTCAGGGGCGGCAGGTGTGGCGTGCTCGGTGTGGGGACCAGCGCGACCCACCTCCCGGCTTCCTGGAAGGTGGGCGCAGCGTGAAGCGGCGGGTGCGCGCGGGACCTGCGGAGGCTCGAGCCCCCGCCCCCCGCCCCCCGCGAGCTGGGAACCCGCCCCGCCCCATGCTGCCCAGCCCAGCGCCGCGGCCTGGCTCCCCGCCAGCCAATGAGCGCGGCCCCGGTGGGCGCGCCCCCGGCGCCCCGGCATAAGAGCGCGCGCCCGCCGCCAGCCCGCACTTCTGCTTCTGACCCAGACTCAGACAGAGCTCGCCATGGTGCTGTCCGGGACCGACAAGTCCAACATCAAGGCCGCCTGGGACAAGGTGGGCGCCCACGCCGGCGAGTACGGCGCCGAGGCCCTGGAGAGGTGAGCGCCCTCGCCCTGCCCGGCCCGCCTGGCCCTGGCCCGGCCCGGCCCGGCCCGGCCCGCCCCGCCGCGGCTCCCCGCCGGCGCCCGCGCCCCACCACCTCCGCTCTCCCTTCTCCGCAGGACCTTCACGTCCTTCCCCACCACCAAGACCTACTTCCCCCACTTCGACCTGAGCCACGGCTCCGCCCAGGTGAAAGCCCACGGCAAGAAGGTGGCCGACGCGCTCACCAACGCCGTGGGCCACCTGGACGACCTGCCCGGCGCCATGTCCGCCCTGAGCGACCTGCACGCGCACAAGCTGCGTGTGGACCCCGTCAACTTCAAGGTGCGCGCCGCGCCTGGGGGGTGCGGGGCGCAGGGGGCTGAGGCGCCTGGGGGGTGCGGGGCGCAGGGGCTGAGGCGCCTGGGGGGTGCGGGGCGCAGGGGCTGAGGCGCCTGGGGGGTGCGGGGCGCAGGGGGCTGAGGCGCCTGGGGGGTGCGGGGCGCAGGGGGCTGAGGCGCCTGGGGGGTGCGGGGCGCAGGGGGCTGAGGCGGCTGGTCGGGCGACGCCTGACGCCCGCCTCTCCGCAGCTCCTGAGCCACTGCCTGCTGGTGACCCTGGCCTGCCACCACCCCAACGACTTCACCCCCGCTGTCCACGCCTCCCTGGACAAGTTCTTGGCCACCGTGAGCACCGTGCTGACCTCCAAGTACCGTTAAGCTGGAGCCAGGCGCCCCGGCGCCCCCCCACTTCCTGCCCTTGAATAAAGTCTGAGCGGCGCAGTCCGTGCCTGGAGTGTCTGTGTCCGCGACGACCTGCCGCGCGCGCGCCTCCGGGGGCTCCTTGCGCGGCGCGATGGGCAGCCTGGGACCGGCCGGGTTTTGCTGGGCAATCCGGGCTGCTGACGCTGCCCTCCCCTCCGGGGTGGCGCCAGCCCCCCAGCTCACCGCCCGCAGCGCCCCCGCGGCTGCCCTGACTGGGCTGGCCTCCCGCTCGCCCCTGGGCTGTATTAGGGTTTCCCCACAGGGGCCCCAAGAAGCCTCCCAAGTGCGCGCTGGCGGCGCGGCGGCGGATGGCGGGCATGGCGCGGCGGGCACCCTCCCCAGCGCCGCCCGCGACGCTCCCCGCGCAGACACTGATTCTGGGGCCGCCGCGGCCTGGAACCCAGCCGGGCATCCTCCCGGGCCCGAGACTGGTGCTCTGAGGCCAGGACGCGCCCCGCAGTCCGCGGAGAGCGGGGCAGGAGTGTCCGCCCGCACCGGGGCGTGCGGCGCGGGGGTCAGGCGGCCTCCCCGGCCCAGGCAGAGCCCGCTCTCCGGCCGCGCGGCCGCCCGCCCAGCTGGGCGCAGGGGAAGAACCGGGGGGCCCGCCCCCCCTTTCTGCCGTGCGGAGAAACAAGGCGGGGGCTAAAGTGGACGCACTCCCAGTGTGCCCAAGGGGTGGCCGCGCTCCGGGCGTGTGGCCGGGTGGAGCGAGCAGCTCGGGTCGGCGGGCGCGGGACCTGCGGGGGGTGGGGTGGGGTGGGGTGGGTTGGGGTGGGGGAGAGGCGGGGCGGGGCCGGGGCGCGGGGCGGGGCCGGGCGCCCGGGGGCGGCGCCTCCGTCTGGAAAGACGCAAACCCCCGCACGCCGGCCGCGGCGGCCCCCAGTCGCGCGCGGGCGGTCGGAGAGGCCGGCGGAGGAGCGCACGGCGGCGTGGAGCTCGCCGGCCCGTGCCCGCCGCGACCCCAGGGGCGCCCCCGCCGGCGAAGGCCCGCGCAGCCGCTGCGGGCGCGCGCGCCCCGATGGAGCTGGCGGCCGCGGACCGGGCGGCGGTGCGCGCGCTGTGGAGGAAGCTGGGCGGCCACGCGGCGGTGTACGCCACCGAGGCGCTGGAGAGGTGCGCGGGGCCCGCGGGCGCGGGGCCCCCCTCCGCGGCCCGCACTCACGCGCTCGCCCCGCAGGACCTTCCTGGCCTTCCCCGCCACCCGGGCCTACTTCCCCCACCTGGACCTGCGTCCCGGCTCCGCCCAGGTCAAAGCCCACGGCCAGAAGGTGGCGGACGCGCTGGCCCTCGCCGTGGCCCACCTGGACGACCTGCCGGGCGCGCTGTCGGCGCTGAGCGACTTGCACGCGCGCGCGCTGCGGGTGGACCCGGCCAGCTTCCAGGTGCGCGCGGGGCGCGGGGCGCGGGGCGCGGGGCGCGGGGCGCGGGGCGCGGGGCGCGGGGCGCGGGGCGCGGGGCGCGGGGCGCGGGGCGCGGGGCGCGGGGCGCGGGGCGCGGGGCGCGGGGCGCGGGGCGCGGGGGACACTCTCTCTCTCCGCAGCTCCTGAGCCACTGCCTGCTGGTGACCCTCGCCAGGCACTTTCCTGGGGACTTCAGCCCCCCCATGCAGGCCTCGCTGGACAAGTTCCTGAGCCGCGTGTCCGCGGCGCTGGCGTCCGGCAGCCGCTGAAGCGGGGCGGGTGCGGGGCGCCTCCAGGGCTCAGTAAAGCCGGCGACGGAGGCCTCAGCGGCTGCGCGTGTTTTCTGGGGGTGCGCGCCCGGGCGGGCGAAGGGGCCCTCGGGCCGGGGCCAGGGCTCGCGCCCCCAGCCTCGGGAACTGGTCCTGGGGCCGGGCCTCCTCCCGCTACTGCGGCGGCAGCAGCAGCGGCGCCCGCCCACGCGCCCTCCTCCGGCCCAGGGCGGCTCCCGGGGTCCCCGCGGGAAGCGGGGAAGCGTGTGCGAGTCCCCCCCCCCCCCCCCCCCCCGCCTGGGCCTGGACCAACCGCAGGCTGCCCGCGGGGCTGCTCCAGACTCACCCCCAAGCTGGGCGGGGGACGGCCGGCCGGGCCCGCGGGCTCCACCTCATGGGGACCGGGCAGACCGGTGGCTGTGGCAGCTCCCGGGGAGGAGCTGGGGGTGGTGGTGGGGGGGGTGGTGGTGGGGGGTGGGGGCCGGGGAGGGCGGCCGGCGGGCGTGTAAAGGAGCTCCTGGCCCGAGGCCCGAGCTGGGGTCCCTGCTGCCTGGTGGGGTCCCCAAAAGGGCGCCCGGAGCGCGCAGTGGCCGTCCAGGGCGGCCGGCGACTGGGCAGCAGTGGCCTTCACGGGGCTTTGCCCACCAGTAACCCTTCCTGAGAACTGACCCCGCCCGCAGGCCCACGGTCACTCAGCCGCTCCAGGGTCCGCAGGGCAGGCCCACCCCGCGCTCTGGTCTGGGGTGGGGCCTCAGCAGTGCTGCCACCACCCCACCTGCGGTGCTCCAAGGCCGGGCCCACAAATCCTCCCCACCAGCCCAGGCCTCTCCAGAACCCCGCGAGCAGGGTGGTCTGGAAGCCCCCAGCAGGACAGCAATGAAGGGAGCTTGGATCCGTGTGTATGGGGGGGGGGGGGGGGGGGCACAAGGATTCTGGGGGGACAAGGGGCCAGGCCAGCCACTCTCTGAGACCTGAGCACTGGGGGCCCCACCACCTCTCGCCTCCCCTCCCCAGAACAGAAGGGAGCCCCCGTGGGCCAGGACACCAGCTGCCCACAAGCCCTGGGGGACACCCCTGGGGCACCTGCCCTGGAGCGTGGCCTGGAGACCGGGCCGCAGCACAGGGCCCGTGGCCACAGGCCCAGATGCCCGCAGAGGTGGTGGCTGCAGATGATGAGGCAGAGCCCCCCCATGGGCGAGAAGGGCGCCCAGCACATCCACAGCCCCTGCTCTCCCCACACACCCCAGAACCCCAGGAAGCAGTTGCAGAGGGGAGAGGGGCCCATGAGGCCCACAGCGCCCCCCACGCCCCAGACGAGCACCCGAGGCGGGACATGCGGCAGGTGCAGCCCGTCGGGCCTCTTTATTCTGGGCTGCGGGCACAGGTGGGGCGCGGGCGGACCGTGCGGCTCAGATCTCGCCGGCCTCCTTCTCCTCCGACCTCCGCGGCGCCGTCCTCCCGTTGGGGCTCTCCAGCCTCCAGTCGGCAGCGCCCCGCTCCCAGGACTCCTCCCGCGACGCCCGCTCTCTGGGGAACCTGGGAAGTGAGGCGGAGGCTCAGGCCGGCCAGCGTCCCGCAACTCGGCCCCTCGTGCTGACCGGCCCCCACCCTGGGGCCCCTTGTGCAGGCGGGCGCAGCCAGCTGGGAGCTGCCCCAGGCCCAGCACAGCCTGCATGGGGTCAGCATGCCCCGAGGTCACAGACCTGGGATCTGGGGGGCGAGGAGGCCCTGGGCCGGGGGTGCCCAGGCCACCCACTCTCGGTTCAGGGGCTCACTCCTGGCCGCGGCTACCGAGGACTCTGAGTAGTTACTTGTATTTCGCGCTGCGGTCCCTGGACGCCCGGCGGTGGCCCCGGCTGTGGCTCCGGGAGCGGCTGCGGTGGCGCCGGTGTCTGTCCCGGGACCGGGACCGGGACAGCTTCCGCCGCTCTCTGGAGGCCGATCGCGAGCGCCTGCGACGCCGGTCCCTGGAGCGAGACCTGCACAGAGCCGGCTGTGACGGCGCCGCCCCCACATCCCCCCCGCCCCCCCTCCAGGCCAGCAGCCACCCCGTACCCTGGCCTCCCAGCCCCCCCAAGAGATGGCAAGCAGGGACGAGAAGGCGGAAGGCAGGGCAAGGCAGGACACCCACCTCCTCCGCTCTCTGGTCCTGGATCCAGACCTGGAAAGAAGGGGTGAGTGGGTCCCCGGGCCAGCGCCCCGCAGCGTCCACCCCACCCCGGGCCCTGCCAGCAGCTCAGGCAAGAGGGTCAGGGCTGTCTGCGAGAGCAGCACAGTGGCCGCCACGCCAGCCTGCACCCCAGAGAGGCCGACCCCCGAGCGCCAGCATCCGCCGCCAGGAGGCCCTGAGGGCACATGGCCTCGGCCACCAGCCCGGCCGGGGGCATCCCTGGCGCTGCGCAACCGCCCTGCCCGCCCTCCCGGGCAGGCCCGCCCGCCCCTCACCTGCAGCCCAGCCGCTCCTCCCGCTCCCGCTCCTCCCTCCGCCGCAGGCGGTCCTGGTTCCGCTTCTCTTGCTTTTCGGCCACGGTTTTCTAGAGGAGCAGCAGGGGCGAGGGCGGGTCACACAGCGTAGAGGCCCCCCCAGACGCTGCGCGAGACGCGCTCCTACTCCTGACCGGGGAGCACGGGAGGGGAGCTCGGAGAGGGCACACGAGGGACATGGCCCCCAGCCGCTCCCCACGGGGGGGGGAGGGGGGGCCTGACCGACACCGGGGCTGGCCCCGAGGCGCGCCCCTCCCCCTGGCTGCAGTGCCCTCCTCCCACCCGGCAAGGGCCGGGGCCAGCGAGTGACCGTCGTCCAGCCGCACCCTCTCTGCACGGCCGCTTCTGCCCAAGGCCGAGAGGCAGAGCCCACGCCCGCCCTCCCGGCCCACGCACCCGCAGCTGGCCCAGCTTCTCGCGGATCTGGATGAAGCCCAGGTGCAGCTTGCCCCCGAAGTGGTCGGCCAGGCGCCGGTCATTGTCGTGCAGGCCCAGGTAGGCGGAGCAGACCTCACAGACGCGCAGCTTCTGCTGCTGGAAGCTGGAGGCGGGCATGGAATTGCGGTACTCCTCCTGCGGGCGCCGGCGGGCGGGGTCAGCAGGCAGCAGGCGAGGCTCCGGCACGTGGACACCCACCCATCCTCGGTGCCCGGCCGCTGCCCCGCCCCGGGCTCCGGTCGGAGTGGGGAGCTGACAGCCCCGGCTCCAGGCGAGACCTAAGTCCCGGGCAAGCAGGCGGCATCCTCACGGGCGGCAGGAGGACCGGCCCCACCATGGGGCCCGGGAGAGGCAGGCAGAAGCCGCAGAGGCCAGACCCCCGTCTGGACACCTCCACAGCAGAAGGGGCGGCAAAGCCCGCTGCGCAGCCACCCCAGGCTGGCCCGGGCGCCAGAAGTGACCACCCGGGCCAGGAAAAGTGGACCTGGCCAGGGCGCAGAACGGGCCCGCACGGAGAGCCAGCCCCAGGCCACTGGGCTCTGCAGGTGCTTCTGGGGGACCCGCTCACCCCAACGCAGGCATGGCGCCGTGGGGAGTTTGGGGCTTCCTGAAACAGCCGTCCCAGAAACAAGCCACCCCGCGCTGGGGCCGCAGCTCCCCCTCCCCCGAGGAGAGGATGGCCCCACACGGGCCTCTGGTCTGCCTGGGCCGCGGCAGCCCTCGCGGGCCCCACAGTGAGCCGGGCCCAGGGTCCCCTGAGGGACCCCCTCAAGTCTGTGGCCTCAGCACAGGGAGCACGCGGGGTCACCTGCCCTAGCTGGACAGCTGTGACCCAGACTAACTCAGACCTGCTTCCCGGGAGCGCCTCCCAGGCCCGGGAGCACTCGGCAGTGCCCAGCAGGGCCCCTGCCACCCGCCCCAGTGCCGACGTGGAGCTGGGAGGTCCGGCGGGCGTCCGCCAGACCAAAGGGCCCACTGGGGAGACACGGCCGACCACACACCAGGCCTGGCCCGGCGCCACCCCCGACACGCAGCCCCAGCGCCCAGGCCCCTCCCACAGCCACCACAGGAGGCCCTGGCCAGTCGGCAACGCGCCAGCGCCCTGGGGCCCAGCGCTGGTGCTGGCCCGCGCCCGACGGCTAGTCGGGTCACCCGCTGTTCGGGCCCGCCCGCCGCCCAAGCCGGCACGGCCGGCACCCACAGACGGCCGGCCCCGCAGGGCCGCTGCCCCTCCCGCAGCCTCCCCGCCCACCTCGGCTTCTTTCTTCTTGGCGCGGACTTTCTCCACCTCCGTGAGGGTCTTCTGGGACTCGTCCACGTTGCCTTCGGCCCCCAACTGCTCGGCCTTCGCGAGCAGCTTCCCTATCTCCTCGTTCAGCTCGTGTACTTTCTCCGCCTGCGGGGGACGAGCAAGGAGCAGGGTCCACGCTGAGGGCCGAGGCCAGCCCGGCCTGCCCAGGCATCCCTGGAGTGCCCTCTGCTCCCCGACCCGCCCTAACGAGCCCCGCCTGAGCCGTCAACGAGAGGACCCGCCAGCCGCTCAGCAGAGGCGCCCCTCAGGGTCCCGGGCCCCCACGCGCTGCGAAAGGCTTCTCTGGAGGCGCCTGCCTGGGACATACTCCCCAGCGCCCCTGAGCCGGTACCTTGGCGGACACCTCGGCGCTGATCTCCTCCTGCGTCTCCGCCAGCCGCTTCTTGGCAAGCTCGGTCCTCCGGTCGCACTCGGCGATGAAAGACTCCAGGTGGTCCATCGCCTGGCGGAGAAGCGGACTCGGCGTCAGGTCCGGGGAGCCCACAGGGGGCGGCCACGCCAGCTCGCGGGCCTCAGTGGCGGGAGGCGCAGCGGGAGGTTCCTCTCCTCACCAGACCGCGGGCCGGGACCTGCTCCCTCAGCGATGACGTGACGAGGCAGTTTGGGGGAACAAGCACGGGCCCCGCTTCAGAGAGGATGGGAGGGGCACAGGCCAAGGCAGCCCCGCGAGCAGAAGGACGCGCACGGCCGAGCACCGCGAGCACCAAAGGGGGTCAAGCGCCCCGGAGCCCCCGACGACAGGACTGCAGCCCCTCGCTTGCAGGGGCCGGGCACGGCGGCAGACAAAAGAAACGCTGAGCAGGGGCGACAAGGCCAATGACCACTTGGCCCGGACACCAGGTGGTGACAGCATCACCCCCATGGCCAGGGCACGTGGCCTGAGCGCTGCTGCCGCTGACGGCACGGACCCCAGAGAACGTTCCGGTTGCTCCGGAAACCCAACGCCACTCCTTCCAGACAAGGGCCTGAGGGCAGGTGGACTAGGGGGACCGGCTGGCAGGGTCCCCAGCCCGCATCTGGCACCCGGGCCCCGTCCTGCTGCCAGCAGCCCGCACCCCCGCTCTGCAGCAGTCGCCAGGAAGCACGAGTACGCCGCGGGCCGGAGGAGGGCAAAGCAGCCCCACACTGGCGGGACCCGCGGCACAGCGGCCAGCCCCGGACGTGGCCTTCACCCCTCGTGACCTGCAGTCGGGTCAGTCAGAGACCAAAGAACAAGCTTCAGCAACTAAGAGAAACTACCGGCGGGCCTCCCTGCGGCCCGGGCCAGGAGCAGCCCTCCCCCGTCTCCCCGCTGCTCCCTCAGCAGTGTTTCAGTGGATCCGCCTGTTCTGCTCCCCGCTCTGTCTCTGGGAAGTCCCCCCCACCCCTCGCACCCCTGGTCTGCACCCCAGTTCTCCTACGCAAAGTGAAAAACATTTGGATTACTAAAATCCAAAAATCAAGAACCCACAAAATAACCAGAGCCTCGTCACTACCCACCGCCCACTTGGCAGCCAGGCCCCAGCCCCAGCCCTCCAAGGGCAGCCCTGCAGGCCCCACGCGGCTCCGGGCCCCTCCGCGGAGACCGGCAGGTGCATTCTCCAAGCCACGCAGCCACCTCCGCTGCCTGTGCAGCACCCACCCCGGACAGCAGGTGAGCTGCTGCCGAGGCGCACGGCCTCCATGCAGACCGGGCAGGGCCCGGAGCCGGGGGCTCTGCTGGGCGCAGGCGGGGCCATCAGGAGACTCCTCGCCACAGAGGCGGCTGGGAGGCCAGACTGTTTCCACCGGATTAAAGACACGTCTCACGGCCCAGGCGCGCTCACTGGGCACTCGAAGACCCGCCCGGCCGGGGACAGGCCAAGGCTGCGCCCTGCTGCAAACAGCCGCAAGAACCAGGAGGTGCCTCCCCAGACAGAAGGGCCAGGAGGGGACCCGGGCCCACCCAGAGACGCCTCCTTGCACCCCAGCCAGCATGTGCTGACCGGCTCTGCGGGCGAGGACGCCCCTGCTGGGGCCGCAGCACGAGCCGCCGGACGCCCCGAGCCTGGCCCCCGCGCCCAGGGACCGGGCGTGACTGCGGAGCCGTCCTCGGCCGATCACCGGCCACAAAAAGCAGCGAAGGCCCTCCCTGATGAGAAACGGCCTCAGGGACACCCCGGAAAACCAGAAACCAGGGGTACAGGCATACCCTCCCTCCGTTACCCTGGGCGCCACAGGAGGCAGAAGGAACCCGCCGGCCTCCTCTGGGCAACCAGGAGGCTGCGCTCAGAGCGAGGTTTCCCGGGAAGGGCGGCCTCTCGGACTGGGTTCTGGGCCACGCCGTTACGCCCCGTCCGCATGTGAGAACCGCACAGACGCTGTGGCCGCGCTCTCCCGAGGAGTGGCGCAGGCTGGAGCCGCTCGGGAACTCAAGACGCGGACGGACGTGGCAGTTCCTCTGCTGCCTGGTGGCTCAAAGCGCCCCCCCCCCCTTGGGGCTCAGCGTAGGCGTGTCCTGAGCAGCTCCTCCCCGGATTTTACCCAAAAGCAACTTCCCCAGAGCCACGGGAGGGTCTCAGTACAGACGCCCACACCCCAGCGGTCCCGTGTCTGCTTGTCCTTGCTGCGTTGGGCCACTTGGGGCTCCTCTCCCGTGGTGAGAAGAGAAGCTGCACCTTCCCGCTGCAGCCCCAGGCGCCGCCCACCCGCCAGCAACCCCTCAGGGCAGGGAGGCAGCTCCCCGACCCCCTGGGGACTCCCGCCCGAAGGCGTCCAGCAAGACACCCAACCGCATGCGGTGTCACCCAGGCTGCGGGTTCAGTGACCGGCCGGGAAGTGATGTCCCAAGTGGCTGAGGCGCTGGCGAGCAGGGAGGGAGGGGGGTCATGCCCCGGCGGAGGTGGACACCTAGCTCCGGCACCCTGGAGGCCCTCGTCCCAGGGCCAGAGACGCTCTGGGGTCCTGTTCTGCCCCTGCTCCACCAGCCCCTCCTGCTCGCACAGTGACACAAACGCGCAGCTCGGTCAGCGGCTTTGCAAGTCGGCAAGACAACAAAATTCACCTTCAAGGGTCCAACCACAGATCCAGTTCCGGCTGTTCTCACGGAAACCCCACCCGGCCCCCGGGGCCGGCCTGGGTCTCCTCGCCCGTTCGCTCCCAAGCGCTCCTGGGGCATCTCCAAAGCTGCATGAGCGCCAGCGCCAGGCTGTGCCCTGCCAGCTGCGGGGTCCACCACCCCACCCCACCCCACCCCGCGCCCAGCTCTGTCCCACAGCAGCGGCTGCTTCACAGCATCCCTGTCAGGTTGCTGAAGGGTGACCGCCACCCACACAGGAGACGCCATCCCAGCTCCACCACCAGTCAGGCAGGAGCTGCCAGCAGCTTCAGCGATGCTGGAGCCCTGTCAGAGCTCCCCGGGGTCATGGCTGGGAGGGAGGGGCCCCAGGGGCTCTGGGTAGCCTTAGAGTCCCAAACTGCCCCCGGCCACACACGTGAAGGGGCAGCAGAGACAGAAGCTGCCATGGGGGCTCCAGACTGAGCCTCTGCAGCGGGGACGGAGAAGATTGGTTCAAAGGAAACCTCACCTTAGCTATTACCGGGCGTGGCCGGGAAGGGCCACAGCACGGCACCCCGGGAGAGATGTAGAGCGTAGAAACAGGCCTCCCCAGGGGCGCAGCAGGTTGAGCGCACTGTGAAGTGCCCACAGCCTCTACAGCACGGGTTCAATTCCCAGCAGACCAGGGAGCTACCCACAGGGCAAGGCAGACCTCTCCTGTCTCCCCGCTGCTCCCTCAGCAGTGGATTTCAGTCAGTCTGCCTGTTCTGCTCCCCACTCTGTCTCTGGTGAGTCCTCTCACCCCCCCCCACACCTCCGACCTCTACCCCAGCTCTTGTATAGATAAATTAATCTTTTACAAAAAAGAAGAGAAAACCCAGTCAGAAACGGCCACAAAAGGGTTCCTAAGATGAAAGGGAAAACCTGGGACGCCTCTTTATACCCACGGCGCCATAGGGCTGGTGAGGGGACAGTGCGGGGTGAAACGACAGTCCCTGCGCGAAGAACGGAAATGAGGATGTCACACGGCTGATGGGCCAAAACCCTGCAGCGGTCAAGAGCATCTGCCACACCGGCCCGTCCGGGGAGTGCGGGGGGCTCAGGCAGCTGAGAAGCAGACAAACCGCACCCGGCAGATGCGCGAATGCAAGCCTAAGAAAGGAAAGAAACCACCAGAGACTGCCCCATGCAGCGCTTTCATCAGGTCCGGACGCAAACAACAGACGCGCCCATGAAAGGACACGACCCCCAGATGGGTGGGGCGAGGGCAGGGGAGGCAGAGCCAGCACCCCGAGTCCCGCCACCACCCACTTACACGCATGTCACTGTCGGGGGAGCTCAGAGGTGCCCTTCGGGCAGGGGTCAGTGCCACAGAGAACTTACGTCCAATTCGAAAAACAGGTCCCTTTCTTTACTTGCGATCTCGTAGTCTGCCCGCAGGGCCAGGTCGTGGACTTTGGTGCATTCTCCCAGGTCCATGCGCTGCAGGAGACAGACGCCTCAGTGAACACCCGCCCCAGGTGGGACGTGTGCACGGCCTGCTGCGCCGCAGGGCCCATGGGCAGGGACCGCGCCGGCGTCTCCAAAGGCAGGCGGGAGACTGGACTAGGAAACCCCGTTGGCCCCGACTAACTCATAAGAACCTGAGAACTGAGGAAAGACACGTCCCTTGCGGGAGCAAACGTCACACACCTGTGGCCTGAGAAGGCCCCGACCCTCAGAGCCACAGGCGGCCCAGAAACACCCTCCCGCTGCAGCCACACCCGGCGTTGCCCTCGGCTGTGACTCCACAAAAGCCTGACAACCTCAGCGAGGAAACCTTCCAGGGCCTCCAGGGTGGCGCAAGGGGTTAAGGCACAACCTATGAAACCGTCTGCAGCTGCTGTAGCACGAGTTTGATTCCCAGCAGGCCCGGGAGCTGCCCACAGGGTGCGGCTCCTGTCTCCCCGCTGCTCCCCTCAGCAGTGGGCTTCAGTGGATCCGCCTGTTCTGTTCCCCAGTCTGTCTCTGGTGAACCCGCTAACCCCCCGCACCTCTGGCCTGTACCTCAGCTCTTGAAAGCATAAACAAATCTTTAAAAGAAACTTCTTTAACTTAAAAAAAAAAAAAAAAAAAAACCCTCCAGCGAGATACAGTAGCCTCCCCCTCTCCCTATCCAACTAACAAAACCTGTCACTAAAGCACAGTGCAACTTCCGCCCAGCAGAGACAATCTGCCTGAAACACCCACCGCCTGCCGCGCTTGGAGTCCCACAGGGCCCCGGGTAACCTACCGTTCCGGCCAGGATGTCATGGGGGCAGCAGTCCAGGAGGTGGCTCTTGCAGACGCGGTCATCTGTAAACTTGACCCTCTGTCTGGTTTCGTCTCCTGAAATTTATTCATGGTTTTAAATAAAACAGCAATGTCACGTGGGCACAACAGCGCCCCTGGCACGACAGTTCACCTGGGTGATGTGCAGACTAGCAAACACGGCAAGACTGATCTAGAGATATTCACAACTGGAGCGGGGTGCAGCTGCTCTCTGCTGGTAAATACATCATGAAGAATCACAATGAGCTCTAACTCCATCATGGCGCCAAAGAAGTCAAGGCGACAGGAGTAAAAGGCTGAGCACCAAGAGGTCACAAGGCCCACAAGACACATGCGGGCAGTAAAACCCCAAACCCATGCGGAGGGGGCCATGGCCGCCTCGTGTGTCGTGGCTGGTCGTTCCCATCAACAAAAGCGACTTGTTGATCACGGACAAATGCACGGGCCGCACTTTGGCCAAAGTTATAAGGTTTTACAAAAACGCTTTCAAGCCCTACTGCTGACTGGTAATACCTATGCCTAGCACTGCCTCCCTTTCACCCCCACCCTTAAAAAAAGAGTTGGCACCTGGAAGTTGCTTGCAAAACAAAAAATAAATATATAAATATAAAAAAAGGCAAAAAAGAGACTAGATCAGTCAATACACACCGCGAGCTCCAACTCATACTGTCCTGCCTGCCGTCTCCAAGACCTCAGCTGCAGAATTTTATGACCACAGCTGTAGAGTTTTTAAGGAAAAGCTTCCTTGCCCCACCTGCAGTAAGGAAGTCGGAGCAATACAGAGAGCAAGGGCAGGGTGGGACGGGCGGGACGGGTCTGGCCGAGCTGCGCACAGGCCGGAGCTGCGCAGGCCAGAGGAGGCACAGCCCCGGGCCGGCCCGCACCCAGGGCGATGCGGTGTCTCTCGCTGACAATGTTTTCTTTCTGAACTACGCTTTCAAAGTTACTTGCGAAAAAAGGCAAACACTTTTCCGTTATAACAGCTTAGAAATTGGTTGTGACTCACGGCTCGATGAACATGAGGCTTTTCTGCAACTCCCTTGCAGATTGATGTAGGCAGGCAAAGATACACTGAACCTTTATAAATGAAATAGAGGGGCCACAATTGTTCAGTTTGTATGAAATAGAACTACGGGGAGCAATCAACAGCTCGCCCACACACGGGGCCCGCAGGCGCGCCCGCCCGGCGGAGGCCCTCGGAGGCCTCGCAGGCCCGTGTGCCGGTGGAACTCACGAGCTCGTCGCGCGGGAAGGAGACGCAAGCCACGGCGGGGACGAGTCTGGCCAGGACGCCCCCGCCGGCCCCGCGACAGCGCCCGGACCTCGCGCTGGGCCTGCGGCGCCGGACAAAGGCGGGGAGGGCGCGCGGCGCAGGCGCACACGGCGCGGCCCCGGCTCGGGCGCGGCGGCCTCTCCCGCTCCCGCCCGGCCCGGCCTGCCGCCGCCGCGACTCACCGTCCCGGGCCGTGCCCATGAGCTGGTCCAGCAGCGCCCGCATCTGCGCCTGGGCGGACATGGCGGGCGGGCGGGCGGCCGCGGCGTGTCCTCGCGGGGCGGCGGCGGCGGCGGCTGGCGTCGGCCTCGGCCCGCTCGGCTCCTTCCCGCCGCGGGGGCCGCCGGGAGGAAGTGCGTCGCGCCGGCGCGCGGCCTGCCGGGAACTGTAGGCGCGGCGCCCGGCCTGCCGGGAACTGTAGGCGCGGCGCGCGGCCTGCCGGGAACTGTAGGCGCGGGCGCGCGGGACGCAGAGGCCGAGCCGCCGCGAGCTGAGAGGCCGGCCGCGTGCGTCTCCGCCGCCACGCCCGGCGGGTGCCCGCAGGACCCCGACGCCCGCCCCCTCGGCGAGCCGCCCCGCGCGAGGGGCCTGGCGCCGCGCCCAGCCCGGCGGCTGCTGGACACGCGCGCGGGTCGCGCGAGGCCCCTGGCCGTCACGCAGCGCGAAGCCGCCGCCGCGGCTCCCCGCTCTGGCCCCAGCGCCCCGCTTGGTGACCTCAGGGAGCAACCTGGCAGGGGGCTGAGCGGCGCCCTTGGTCAGCCCGGGGGCTCGGCGAAGCGGGGCCGGCGGGTCACCGCTGCCGAGGCTGGAGGCCGCTGTCCACCCTGCGTCCCGGGCGCGCCCCAGGCCGCTGCGGGCTGGCGCAGCAATGCCCAGGCCGGAGAGGGGCCGGGGCTCGTCTTCCCGGGGCCACCCGTGTGCTGCCGGCCACGAGTCCACGCAGCGCCGCCTCCAGCTGCCCTTGCTTCGGTGCCGCTGCCCTGACCGCAAGGGCGCGCCCGGGGCCGGCTCGGAGGGGCACCCAGAGGGCTGGGCGCCCGGCCCAGGCCGACCCGGACGTCAAGCGCTTGGCGACTGAGCTGCCCCGGGCAGTCGGTCCCGCGTCCAGCGAGCAAGGCCGCTGCGGCCCGGCCCTCGCTCTGCGGGCAGCGCTGCCCGCTGAGCCGCCGCCCCCCCCCCCCGCAGGTCTGAAGCCCCCAGGCGGCCAGCGGCGGCCAGCGCGGCTTCCGGGAGTGGACGCCCCCGGGGGTCAGCCCGGCTCTCCCTCCACCCGGGCGGCGCGCGGGCCGGGCACGGTGGGGCGGCGCCCCGCGCGGGGAGCCCACCTGGCGCCGGGGGCGGGGCCGCAGGGGCGCGCACCACCTGTCGCTTAGCAACCGCGGGCGGCCGGGGGCGGGGCGCGCCGGCGCCCTTCCGCCCCGCCCCCCGGCCGGAAGTGACGCGGGCCGGGCGCGGCGGCGGCGCGGCGGCAGGTGAGTGAGCGCGCCCGGCTCCGCGCGTGCCCGCGGCGGCCTCGCCCCTTCCTCGCGCGCGCCCCGCGCCCGGCCCGCCCGCCCGCCCGCCCGCGGGTCTCGGCGCCTGGCGGGCGCGCGCCGGGGGCGCGGGGCGCGGGCCTCCCGGGCCGGCCGGCTCCGGGCGCAGAGCCCGCCCCACGTGGGCCGCCGGAGGGGCGCGGCCGCGGGCTCGGCCCCTGCGACGGGCGGCCGTGCCCGCGAGGGGGCGCGCGCGGGCCAGGGCTTCGCGCGCCCCCGCCGGCCGGGGCCGGGCCGGCCGGGTCACCTTGGGCCGGTCCGTCCCGGAGTCCGCGCCCCGCGAGCTGGGGGGCCCCTGGGGCGCCCCGCGCTCGTGGGGCGTCTGCGCCGTCCAGGGGGCGCCCGGCGCGGGGCTGCCGTCCGGTCGGCCCTGCCCTGCCCTGCCCAGCAGCGCTCCCCGGCCTGGCCTCGCAGCGGGCGGTGGACCTGCCGGAGGGCGCAGCCAGGGAGACGCCCAGGCCTGGGGAGCGGGCGGAGGACCCGGGGCTGGCCGGGCGCGTGTGGCGTGCGGCGGGCTCGCCTCGCGGGGCCGCGTCTGTCAGAAGCAGCTCGCCTGCGGCCCCCCTGGCATCGCCCTGGTGCCTGCGCTGGGGCCGGGAGTCGCGCGGCAGCAGCTCCGCGGGGGCTGGGGCCATGCCCGGGGCTGGTCTCGGCCTCGCTGGGGCCACTCCTCCGCCGTGTCCTCCCGCAGAGCCACCGAGGAGCGAGCTGGCCGCCCTGTGACTGCCCTGGGCTGTGTGCCGCCGGCATCCCAGGGGCAGAGGCTTCGCCAGTTGGAGTAGCCCTTCCCCCTGGGACAGCGTGTCCCTGAGGGAGCTGCCCCGTGCCCAGCAGCCCGTCTCCGGCCTCCCTCTGGTGCCTGGCCAGGGCGCGGCGCCCCCAGCAGGCAGGGTCAGCCCATCAGAACCACAGGGCAGTGGCCGGCGGGCCTGGCCAGGAGGACTAGGTGGAGCCCTGCTGTGGGAGTTGCCTGCGGCCCGGCGTGGGGCCGGTAAACACACCGGCCCCTCTTCTGAGGGGCTCCCGAGCAGCTGGAGAACGTGTCCGTGCAGGCCCCAGCCTTGTCCCGGCAGAAAAAAGCCACAACACAGCCTGCAGCCTGAGCCTGTCCTCACGCCAGGGGCCTCCCTCGCCAGGGTCATTGCCACAGCTGCTGGCCGGAGACCCAGGGGCGCGGCAGGCGGGAGGCCCTCAGGGCTGCCCTGGGCAGGGCAGTGGAGAGTAGGGCGGCTGAGCGCCCAGCAGGTCAGAGCCCGCCTCTCATGCTACCCAACACTACGCGGGCGCTCCGGGCCGTGGGGCAGGGGCTCCAGCCACCGTGTCCCTGCAGTGGGTGACCTAAAGGGCCGGCCAGGCACGGTGGGGGCAGCCGCCCGGGAGTTGGCATCTGGGCGCAGAGGCTGTGGCAAAGTGGCAGAGAAGAAGGAAGCGGGCGCTGAGCCTCGTCTTGCGGGTGGCGGAGCAGGAGTCGTGCTGCGCCCCCACGCAGGGCGAGAAGCGGCTGCCGTTCCCGGGGTACGGAGTGGCACGGCCGGCCGAGCACCGGAGCTTGCGCACTTCTGTCTGGGCAAGCCCGCAGACTCTCTCCCCCAACCCCCACGGGGGGGGGGGGGCGAGGTCCACCACGTGGTTCCCCTGGGGGCCGCACAGGCCGCAGGCGCGGCTACAGACCTGCTCCAGAGGACTGGCCCCCTCTGAAGCAGGAGGGAGGCCCGAGGAGACGGAGCACGGGGTGGGGAGAACAGAGGCGGTCAGGGCTCGGGCGGCCCCGGCAGCCACGCCCCCTCGCGAGGCTCCCTGGTCACATCTGAGGGTCAAAGCAAAACTCACGTTGCCCGCCGGGGCGGGAACCTCCCAGCGACATCCCCAAGGGCAGGCTGGAAGGACTGGCGAGGTGTCCGTTGCCGGCGGTCACAGAGACGAGACAGAGGAGCCTGTCGTGGCCCCAAGGGACCAGGAAGGAGGAAGCCAGCAGCGGGCTGGGCCTGATGGGTCAGCGATCCCCTCACGTGCCAGCGGCCTGAGTGAGCCAGGCACGAGCAGGACCTGCCAGGGAAGCCGCGTCGCTGATGCTGAGGGCGCACGGTGAGAGTGGCTCTCAGACATGGGCAGGGCCAGGGTGGACACTGCACAGCCCGGCTGAGCCCCGCAGCCTCCTGAGCAGCCCAGATGCCGCCCGGGTCCAGCACGAGGGAGGCCTGTGTCCACACAGGCCCCGGGGCTGGCTGCAGACAGGCCCCGCTGGACGCGTCAGCCGGTGGAGGACCCCAAGGGCCCGTTTCAGGTTCATGGTCTGTGCATTTACACGACATTCTCAAAATGGCCAATTCTTAGACATGAGGTGGGGGGCGGCAGCCAGGCTGGGTGGGGCGTGGGAGCTAGGGCAGCGCTGGCTGCCAGTCCTGCCCGCGGTGCGGGAGCCGTGAGGGGCCTGGACGCGGGGGAGGCCCCCTCCATCCGTCTGCAGCTTCCTATAAACCAGTGATGTCTACACGAGCAGCTGGAAAAGGAAACCCGGCAGTTTTCAGGAGTCTAAGCCCTTGGGCCCCCATGGGGCGCAGGTTAGGCTCAGCGCCATCACACCGTCGCCATGCCCGTCAGGAGTGTCCCACGGCGCCCCAGACCCTCCCGTCTTCCGCTGCCCTCAGCAGTGGGTCCTCCTGCTCTCTCCCCACTCCATCTCTAGGGAGTCCTCGCCCCTGCCTCTGGCCTGCACCCAGTTCTTAAATGCATAAGTAAATAAATCTTAAAACAAGAAAGCATCTAGGGGCCTCCCTGGTGACGCAAGGGGTTAAGCAACACACTGTGAAGCTGTCCGCAGCCTCTGTAGCACGAGTTCGAGCCCTGACCGGCCAGGGAGCTACCCACATGGCGCGGCAGACCTCACCTGTCTCCCCGCTGCTCCCCTCAGCAGTGGGTTTCAGTCAGTCCGCCTGTTCTGCTCCCCACTCTGTCTCTGGTGAGTCCTCTCACCCCCTCATGTCTGGCCTGTGTGCATAAATAAATAAACCTTTAAAAAAACCAAGAAGGCCTCTGAGAGCAGCCCCACCTAGACAGGCGGTGGTGAGAGACACGCGTGGCTGCTGAGGTTGGTGTCCAGCGTCCGAGGGCCTGCCCAGGGCCCAGCCTGGCTGTCCAGAGCCCAGGTCTGGTGGTCTGAGTGCTCTGGGGCCCCAGCAGGAGGGCGCCGGCGAGACAGGAGACCACCAGGGCGGATCCTCACCCACACTGAGCCGCGCTTTGCAGCTGTGGGCAGCATTCGCCCGCCTGCCGGACAGCCGCGGGGGCCGGCGCGCAGGACTCTGTTACAGGCTGCAGCACCTCTTCTCTTTAAAACACCAAGATTGTTTTGTTGCCATGGTCAGCCGTGGCCAGCTCGCCCTTGGAGGGGCTGCCGACCACCCTTCGGCCAGCCGCCTGACCTGCTCTTTCATGGGTGGGGCTGCGGCTGTGTGAGGGGCTGGGTGGGGGCGGACGCGGCCGTCCAGGCGCTGGCCCGGGAGGGGTGAGCGGGGGCACGGTGGGGACACCGCAGGGAAGCGCCTGGCAGGCTCAAGACACAGGCCGCAGTGAAGCGGAGGGAGCGGCTGGCTGGCTGCGCCCCACCCGGGGCCAGGGCTGACCCGGCCCGGCCCGTGTGCTCAGTGGTGCCGGTCAGGGAGGAGGGCGCAGGCCCCCAGGGCCTCTGGGTCTGGGCACCGACTGGACTCTGAGGCAGGAAGGACAAGCTGACGCTGTGGCCCCAAGCCGTGTCCTCGCCCCGGTGTCCTCACCCCGCCCAGGGCCCGGGTGGGCGCTGTGGAGGGGGCGGGGAGCCGGCAGCCCGGCCGCCACACCCGCCAGGTCAATGATTAACTCCTCCATGGGGCCGGGCCAGGCGGGCGAAGGTACTTCCTGGGGGGGGCCCCCAATGGGCCCGGCCACCCCAGGGCGCTGCAGGCCCCCCGCTGTGACCCCCGCTGCTGTCCCTGTCTTGCACTGCAGTGACCCAAGCGGACGCTGGGATGTGCGCGCGATGATGGACGGCAAGGACCTGGAGGCCGAGATCCACCCCCTGAGGAAGGAGGACGGGAAGCTGAAGGACAGCCCGGGGCGGGCGCCGGCCCCCGGGGACGAGGCTGCGGGGCACCCGGCCCCCCAGACCCGCCTGTCCCGCTGCCGGGCCGTGGCCTTCTTCCTGTCCCTGTCGCTCTGCCTGCTGGTGGTGTTCGTGGTCTCCTTCGTCATCCCCTGCCCAGAGCGGCCGGTGTCCCAGGGGTCCTGGCGGGTGGAGCTCAGCTCCGCAGGTGAGCCCTGCGCCCCCCCGTGGCCCCTGCGCCCCCTCAGTGGCTCCCATGCTCCCTTGTGCCCCCTGTGCCCTGTGTCCTCCCGTGTCCTCTCCCGTGTCCTCCAGCGTCTGGCCCCGCAGGTCTCGACGTATCCCCCACTTCTCCAGGGAGCTGCTTGTCCCAGGCGTGGGGGGGTCCCCGCTGAGATTTGGGGAGCACCCCTGCGGAGAGCATCGTGGGCCCAGACCACATCCGTCACACAGAGCGGGGTCCCGGTGCTCCCCGGTTCTCCTCCGCGCTGGGGTTCCTTTTGTCTCTTCTTGCATCTCAGGAGGACCCGGGAGAGCAGCGGCGGCAGGGCACGTGCCTTGCTGGACTCGGGGTTCCCCATATCGGGCCGCGGGGCGCCCCAGGTCCCACCCCGATGCTGGTCCCTCCCCGCTGCACCCCAAGGCCACGCGCCCAGGCCCCATCAGCAGCCGCGTCCATCTCCTGCTCTGGGCACCTGGACGGGCCGCGCCGTCCCTGTCACGCCGCGTGGGGCCCAGCGGGCCTCGGCCGGGCAGGCGTCCTTGCCGCGCCCCGGGACTCCCGCGCTGGACGCCCAGCCCGGCGCAGCAGCGGCTCGTCCTCGCCTCGCAGCGAGTCTGGCGCTTCTCTGGCCGCAGTGTCCTCGCCCTGGGCCTGACAGACGCTCGGGGCACGCAGCCGTGAATGGGGTGCAGAACACGGGGTGCAGCCATTTTGTTTTGTTTTTTTGAGCTATTGTTTTCATTTTGTTCAAATAAATACCCAGAAGCAGACCTGCTAGGCCACAGGGCTCGCCTCCCCTGTTGCCCGGGGCTCCTGCCACCCCCAGCTGCGGTGTCTGGCAGGCGTGAGGGCCCGCAGGGTTGAGCCGCGCGTCCCCTGACCACGTGAGAGCTGGCCTGGGGCCCCGTCCCGCGGGGCCGGTCTTGGGTGCCCAGGCCACCGCTCCTCCCTGCCTTCTGGTGCCGCATCCCAGAAACAGCAGCAAACCACGGCCGCAAACCTGCCCTGGCCCTGGCCTCCCGCCCGCGGGTCCAGCTGCGCCGCCGTCCAGGCCGCTGCGCGCCACAGCCGGGCCTCTCTTGCAGTCGCCTACGACTTTCTGGCCACAGAAGACGTGGACGGGGACAAGATCCAGGACGTTCTCTTCCTCTACAAGAAGAGCAGCGGCGGCAGCAATGGCAGCCGCTCCTGCGCTGACGAAGGTGCGTCGGCCTTTCCTAAGGGGCAGCGTACCCCGCAGGAGGGCCGCCCCCCCCAGGGGAGCAGGAAGTTGGGCTTCCGGGGACCCTGCCCCTGCCCCCGCCAAGCCCCCACTTCCCCTGCCCCCCAGCGGGTCTCCCTCCCCTGCAGGCTTTTCCTCTCCCTGCACCTTCATGGCCGCCGTGTCGGGGGCCAGCGGCAGCGTGCTCTGGGAGAGGCCGGCCGCCCAGGATGCAGCGCTGGCCCAGTGCGCGGTGGCCCAGCCAAAGGGGCGCACGCCGGCCTCCGCCTGCGTCCTTGTGGGCCAACCCGGCACCCTCCTGGCGGTGGACGCCCTCACAGGTCGGTGGGCAGGGTGGGGGCTGGGGACGCGGTGAGGAGGGTTGGTGGGGCGCTAGGGACTGGGGGGACCCTGTGGGGTGGACCCCCGAGCTGGCTGGGACGCTCTGGGGGAGACCCATTGGACCAGGACGGGGGTCCGAGCTGTCCGCCGTGTAGCAGGCACTAGAAAACCAGGACAAGCAGGATGGCAGGAGGCCACTCCCGACCCCCAGGCCGCACCAGGGTCTGCACCCCCGTGCCCCCCACCCCGCGGGGCCTGCGCCAGCTGCCGGGGTGGGGGGGGTGCGGCATCCAGCGATGCTGCGCTCCTCTAGGGGAGACCCTGTGGCGCAGGGCCGGCGGCCCAGGAGGGAACGCATCTGTGCTGAGCACTCTGCTCGCCGTGCCCGACCTGGATGCCGACGGGGCCCCGGACCTGCTGGTGCTCACCCAGGAGGGGCAGGAGGTATGGCTACCAGGCCCTCGCCGCCACCAGACACCCCTGCACCAAGGGGCGCCTCGCGGCCGGACTCGGAGCCAGATGGCAGAGAGAGGGGTGGTGCAGGCTGGTCAGCCTGATGCCCCCGGGCAGCACTGAGCGGCCTCCTGCCTTCCAGGTGCAAGGCAGCCTCTATTCCGGCGGCTCCGGGCTCCAGCTCGGCCACTGCGGCAGCCTTGGCCCTGCCGGGGCCAGCAGCCCTCTCCTCTACAAGACCAGGGCAGGTGCCCACTACGTCCTGCTGCCCTGCGGTGAGGCCCCAGTTCCCCTGGATGCCCCTGCAGGCCGGCTCCCGGGAAGGCTGGGCCCGCCTGACGGCATCGTGTCTGGGCAGCGAGCTCGCTGTGCGGCTACCCCGTGAAGGGCCTCTACGAGACCGCGGCCGGACGGGAAAGCCCCCTGCAGAAGGACCCCGCCTGGGAGCACAAGCTGGACCCCACCACCCATAGGCTGCCCTGGCGCAGGTGGGGCCGGCGGGCACCCCACAGCCTGCATGTGCACCGGGAGGCGGGGCAGGCAGGGCTGCGGGGGCCGGTCTTGCCGCTGCGCCGGGCCCAGCCGCGACCCTCCACCCCTCCTCCAGCCCTGGGGCCATTCGCTACCTGATGCTGGTCCCAGGGAGGGCCGGGCAGGACCTGCTCCTTGTGAGCGCCGAGGCCTGCGTGCTGCTGGACGGGCAGGAGCTGTCACCCAGGTGGACCCTTGACGCAGCCCAGGTCTTCAGGTGAGGGACCTGTGGCCTGGGACGGGGGCACAGGTGGGGTCTGGCTGGTCACTGGTGGACTGCCCAGGGCCGGCCCAGGTCCCAACCTGGGGAGCCAAGGAGCTGCCACCTTGGCCTCCGGCCGGGCCTGTCCTGGCAGACCCTCGGGAGCGCACCCTCCCTTTCCTTCCAGAAAGCCCACCCTTGGCCACTACAAAGCGGACACCCTGGCTCTGGCTGTTGAAAACGGAACCGGCAGTGACAGACAGGTGGGCTGAGCACCCAAGGCCCTCGCTGGCTCTGGGACGGGAGGGCCTCGGAGGTCGGTGCAGGCCTGCGGTCGTCCTGGCCAGCCTCAGCCCCCACGCTGCCCCTCCTCCCCAGATCCTGCTCCTGGACGCCGGCACTGGGTCCATCCTGTGGCGCCAGGCCCTCCTCAGCCTCCCGGGGGACCCCCCACCCGCCAGCCTGCCCACTGCAGACCGCCGCTCCGCCTTCTTCTTCTGGGGCCGCCACGAGCCAGCCGGTGCCAGCCAGGTGGTAAGCGGGGCAGGGTGGGCCTCCCGGAGGGGTGAGGTGTGGGGGAAGAGACTGGAGGGGTGCACAGCTGGGTCCTAGCCAGGGGCGCGAGGTCTCTGACCCAGATGTGGTCAGCCTCAGCCCCATGCTGCCCCCCCCAGGACCCTGGGGGCCCCCAGCACAGCCTGTACCTGTTCCACCCCACGCTGCCCAGCGTCCTGCTGGAGCTGGCCAATGTCTCCGCCCACATCACCGCCTTCCACGGTGAGTGGGGCTGCGAGGCCCGGCGCCCCCAGGGGTGGTCTGTTCCACCTGCCGGAGCCCTGATGACCGTGTCCCCCCAGTGGCCCTGTTGGAGCCCAGCCGCCACGCTGCCTGTGTCATCCTGACGGGCCCAGCCGGCCTGGACACGCCTGGCCTGGTCTCCGTGACCAAGCACAAGGTGCGGGACCTCATCGCGGGCGGCAGGGTGACCCGCCTGGTGGAGGGCGGGCATGACAGCGACCAGGCCGTCAGAGACCGCTTCTCCCGCCTGCGCTACCGGGGCGAGGCCTGAGCTGGCGGGCAGCACTAGGCCAGCACCCGCCGCCAGCGACCATCAGGGCCTGCACGCCAGCATGGGACGGGCCGCCTCCCGCCCTGCCCCGCCTCCCGCCCCACCAGGCTCTCCTGGCCCCATGTCCAGCCCGCCCAAGGCCCCTCCCTCTTCTGTCCAAGCAGACCCCACACGTCCGGTGCCCTGGAGCTCTGAGGGGGCCCCGGGGCGTCGTGGGCAGTGGGACTGGGCCCTGCTGGGGCTGCAGGCAGGACTTGTGCGCCGGGCCCCTCTGGGAGCCCCACTTGGGGGGGCAGCGTGGAGCGACCCTCCCGGCCTGCGCCAGCCTGGCCTCTGCTCCCTGGTGCTCGGTGCCACCACACGCAGAACTCACCCCCGTGCCTTGCTGGTCCGCACCCTCAGGACAGAGCAGCCTGCAGGCCCCGCGAGAGCCACAGTAAAGGTGTCTGCACTGAGAAAGCGCGAGAGCCGTCTCCTGTCCTCTGTCTGTCTGTCTGCGGGCGGCCTGGACTTGCTGCCAGGCAGGGAGCGGATGGGCGAGCAGCGTCTGGCTCTCAGGGCCCCAGCCCAGCCTGCCCGGGGGCCGGGCTACCCACACAGCCGCCAGGAGCCCGGCCCTTGCGTGTGGGCAGCCAGGCCGCAGGGACCCCCCCTCTGCAGCCAGGCCGGCCCTGGGCCCGTAAAGGGGCAAGCCTGGCCCGTCGCCCTCAGCCGCTCGTCCTCTGCAAAGGCCAGGGTGGGGCCACGGGCACCCACACTCAGGCAGGCCCAGGAAGCAGGTGCCCAGCCCCGAGAGAAGCCACCAGCCTCATGACCTGGGCACCTTGAGGCGGCCACAGCAGGCAGCAGGGGCTCTGGTCTGCGGGGCGCCACCCTGGCCGGAGATGAGGGCGCCACCCTGGCAGGCCCCAGGCCGCTGGGATGGTCACCGTGGGGACGCCGGCCAGGGGTGTCCTGGGATGGGCTGCCCAGCACCAGAGCCTCCTCCCCAGGACTCCCTGGACTTGGCCGCCTCACGTTCCCCGGGTCCCCCACAGTCCAAACCCTGAGGCCTGGGCCCCTGCTCTGCCGCAGAACCCCCCCAGATGCCCCCTCGTGTGGTGCCCACAGGAGGGCGCCAGGACGGCCTCAGTGGGTGAAAGGGACGGGGCATCCTCTCAGGCCTGCACCCCCTGGAGCCACTGAGCCCTCCCTGGGGCTGCGCCCACCCTGCCGAAGCCCGCGAGACGGCGGACTGCAGGCGGCCGAGCGCTCGGGGGCGCCGGTCACTTGTCCACCCGTTGTCGCCCGTGGTCGGGCTCGGGGTCCTGGCTGCCTGCTGGACGGTTCCAGAGGCTGCCATGTCTGACTGGCCGGGGTGGCCGCGTCCCCTCTGCTCCGGGGCCCTGAGGCCCCCCCGCTGGCGGGAAGAAGTGCGGGGCTGGGTCCGCGATGTGGCTTCTGCGTGGACGGGAGCACCCGCGGGAGGCGGGCCTGAGCGCAGGCACAGGGCGCCCCTGGAGGAGTCCCGCCCCCCGCCCCGCCCCCACAGCCGCCCACTTTCACCCCAGGCGCTCAGGGAAGGGGCACCCCCACACCTTCCCAGACCAGGCCTGGTGCCCGTGGGGGACCGAGGCCCCCGCAAAGACAACTGTCCCGCACCCCCACAGCGAGGCGGACGTGGCGCCAAACAGAGCGACGCAAACCTGGAGGAGCGCCCGGGCCGCGCGGCCTCGCTGCCTCTCCACGGGGCTTGGAGCCGCGGTGTGCGGTCCAGAGCAGAAGCAGCCCCCAAACTGGGCCCGGCCAGCACTCCGGGCGCTGGGACGACGGCCCCCTGACGGCGAGGCGGCCGGTCTTGGTGCTGCCCGCCGAGCGCGCCCGCCCAGAGCGAGCCGGACACCGCCTGAGAACGCGCTCCCCGACTGTCCCGGCCACCGACAGGCAGGGGTGATGGCCGCCCGCACACCGGCCGGGTGCAGGTCAAGGTTCAGAGCAGCCCCTGGGGAAAGGCGGGCCGTGGGCAGGAGCCCTGGCGAGCCTCTCAGAGCAGGGCCCGAGCCCGTCCACCCACACACAGGCGCCTGCGACGGCGCCAAGGCTCCCGCCGCCAACTTCATAGTGCTGAGACTTAACCCCTGCGCCCCAGGAAGGCCCCTAAGAATCTCTTCCAGAGACACCTGATGAGCCAACTGGGCCAGGAGCCCCCCCACACCCCCGCCCCAGGGTTTCCGAGCGGCTCCTGGTTCACCAGCTGCCCAGGTCCATTCGTCTCCAGAGCCCCACATGGGGGACCCTCAAGCTGCATGCCAGGCCCACAGTTCTAGGCAGAGGCCAGCACCCCGAGACTGTCGCCTGTGTCTGCACCCCTCATGCCGCACTCAGCCGGCCTCACCGGCTGCCCCCAAGGGTCTCCTGGCTCCTCCTGGCCACTGTGCCTCACCCACTCTTCCCAGCCGCGCGGCAGCAGCCTCAGGCCTCCGGAGCTTGCAGCCCGGAAGGGCGCAGCCCCCAAACCCCACCTACTGGGACCCCAAAGTTCACAGGGCATCCTGGGCACCTCCCCTCTCTGCACATGCCCCCCTCCTGCAGCGCTTGGGGGCGAGAGAAACTGGGGCTGCGGCCACCGCACACCCTTGGGCAGGCCTGGCCTCTGAGGCGGGGTCTTAGCTGGCACCAGAACCCCGTGGCAGAGCTCCCAGGGCACAGGACTCAGGGCGCCCCGGCCCCACCAGCTCCACAGGACCTCCCTGCCAGGGTGCCTGCAGGCCCGCGGGCACACTCTTGGGGCAGTTGCTTGGGGCCACGTACGGGGCTGGGCCCTCTGGCCAGCCTTGGGGGCTGGGGCACCTCCCGGAACTCAGCCGGCTTCGGGGTGTGTTTTTGGGTCAGCTCGATGCTGCAGGGCAGAGGTGAAGCCAGGAGTGCCCGGCTCGGCTGGGGTGCCCCAGGCTGGCCGCCCCTCCCCACTGACCATGGCGCAGCTCAGTGGCCAGCCACGGGGAGCTCCAGGGGAGTGAGGCATCTGAGACGTGTCAGAACAGGGAGTTGGCGGCCCAGAACGGGTTCCTAAACGGGCCTGGCCCCAGCTGCAGGCCTGACCCCCCCAAGGTGGGCTCTGAGGGGCAGCTCCACTCGAGGCAGGGGCCTCCAGCACCCGCAGCTGCTGGCCTGCGGGCGCCTCCAGGCAAGGCCAGGTCTGGCCTGGTGTCCTCAGCAGTGGGGGCCGGGCCGTGCCCCGTCCCCCCCAGACCCGGCCCCTGAAGGCCCCGCCCGAGTCCAGCCCCCCCTTCCCCGCCCTGCGCCCCATCCCCGGGCTTGGGTGGGCAGCCAGGCCAGACGGCCTGGGGGGGGCCCTGGGGCCCCAGCACTGCGCTCCCGTTTGGGGCCCGGGTCTCTCCCTGTGCAAGGACGGGGGCGTGGGGCTCGCCCGGGACCCAGCAGCACCAGAGCCGCACCCAAGCCCCAGCCCGGCGCAGAGACGCCTGCGGCCGCCCGGAGGGGGGGGGGGCCTGGCCAGAGGCGCGGGGCGGGGCGGGGCGGCGCGGGGCGGCGCGGGGCGGGGCGGGGCGGCGCGGGGCGGCGCGGGGCGGGGCGGGGCGGCGCGGGGCGGCGCGGGGCGGCGCGGGGCGGGGCGGCGCGGGGCGGCGCGGGGCGGGGCGGGGCGGGGCGGCGCGGGGCGGGGCGGGGCGGGGCGGGGCGGGGCGGGGCGGGGCGGGGCGGGGCGGCGCGGGGCGGGGCGGCGCGGGGCGGGGCGGGGCGGGGCGGGGCGGGGCGGGCGCGCCCAGGTGCGCGCGGCGCCTGCGGGGCGCGAGGCCGGCCGGGGCGCACCTGCTCCCCCGGCGGCCCAGCCGCGCCCGCGCCGGGACGTCCCCGAGCCCCCGGCCTCCCGCGCGCGCCGCGGGGGCGGGCCCCAGGGCCGGGGCGGCGGCGTCTCCGCGGGGCGGCGCGGGGTCCGCGGAGCGGCGGGGGGCGCGCGGCGCGGGCGCGGCGCCGGGCGCGGGGGGCGCTCCCGGCCGGGATGAGCTCACCGCAGTCGCGCCGGGGCTGAGCGCCGAGCGGGCGGCGGGGCCGGCGCCACCATGCTGGGCCTGGACGCGTGCGAGCTGGGCGCGCAGCTGCTGGAGCTGCTCCGGCTGGCGCTGTGCGCGCGGGGTGAGCGGGGCGCGGGCGGCGGGCGGGGCGGGCCGGGGGCGCCGGGCGGGGCCGCCCCCCGCGGAACTCCGGAGGCGCCCTGGGGACCTCGTGCTCGGCCTGCGGAGGCCCGAGGGGAGGGGCGCGCCCTGCTGGGCACCCGTGGGGAAGGGAGCCCAGAGGGGCCGGGTGGGCTTGGGAAGCCCGGGGGGGGGGAGCCTGCTCCGAGGTCCCCTCTTCCTGGGGGGCTGCGGCAGCCCAGAAGACCCTGAGAGACGCTGCAGGGCGGGTTCTCGGAAGCCCTGCCCCAGGCCCGAGGGGGGCAAGGGGGTGAGACCCCTGCCCCAGGCTCCCTAAGGGCCGGAGGCCCCGGGATGTGCCCCAGCAAAGCCAGGGGTTGGCGAGCCTGGCTCAGGGGCCTGCTGGTGCAGGGGGCGCCAGGCCGGGAGGGGCCGGCACAGGAAGGCAGGCCCCGCTGCACCCGGGGCAGAAGCCCTGGGGCCGCTGCTCCAGGGGGGGCCTCAGAGGTGACCACTGGGCAGTGGTGGCCGCCAACTTTGGGGATGTCCCCATCCGGGGCCTGCTCCCCACCTTTGGCCTCAGAGTCAGGGAGTCCCCGTGGGTGGGGCTGGGAGAAGGCAGCAGCCCCGCCGGCCCTCCCTAGCCGAGCCAGCACCCTGCCCCCAGCCCCCACCCGGCCCTCCCCGACCCCCCCACCCCCGGCCTCCTCCCAAGTCCCCTTGGCGGCGGGAGCCGGCGCGGGGCGCATGCCGGCCGCTGCTGACACCCGCCTGTCCAGTCCTCCTGACCAGCAAGGACGGGGGGCAGCTGCCGCCGGAGGAGGCGCTGGACGAGGCGGTGCCGGAGTACCGGGCCCCGGGCAGGAAGAGCCTCCTGGAGATCCAGCAGCTGGACTCCCACGACGAGAGCCTGGCCAAGTACAAGCGGGCCCTGCTGGGGTCCCCGCCGCCCCCCGCGGGTAGGCCGGGTCCGGGGCGGCCCTGGAGCGGGCAGGCCCGGGCGGGGCGGGGGCGGGGCGCCCTGTCCACTTGTGGTCTCTCCTCAGACCCCAGCCTGCCCAACGTGCAGGTGACCAGGCTGACGCTGATGTCGGAGCAGGCTCCGGGGCCCATCACCATGGACCTCACAGGTGACTTCCAGGGCCCAGGTCCCCCCGAAGCCAGAAAGTGGCCTTTGGGGCAGAGCCTGCGGCGCATCACACTGGGCCCTCAGGGACCCCCGTGGCTGGCCCCCGCTGCAGCCCCACTCAGCGCCCCTCTCTAACAGGGGGGCCGGCGGCACTGAAGGGCCGTGTGTTCGTGCTGAAGGAGGGGGCCGACTACAGAGTGAAGATCACCTTCAAGGTGAGCGGGTCCGGGGCCTCGCCCGCCCCGCCCCGCCCTGCCCCGCCCCGCCCTGCCCCGGGCCCCTAACGCCCCGTTTCTCAGGTCAACAAGGAGATTGTCAGCGGCCTCCAGTCCCGGCATCACACCTACCGCCAGGGCCTGCGCGGTGAGGACCGCTGGGGGCGCGGCTCTGGCAGGGGCCGTGAGAGGCGCAGGGGTGCCAGCCGGTGCTGCGTGGATGGGGGGGCACGGGCGCAGGCGGGGGCACAGGCGCAGGAGGCGCAAGGATGCCGGTGGGGGCGCGGGCGGGGGCCCTAATGCCTCCCCCCCCCCCAGTGGACAGGGCCGTCTACATGCTGGGCAGTTACGGCCCGCGCGCCCAGGAGTACGAAGTGGTGACCCCGGAGGAGGAGGCTCCGCGGGGCGCGCTGGTGCGGGGCGCCTACGTGGTCCGGTCCTGCCTGACGGACGACGACAGGAACGACCACCTGTCCTGGGAGTGGGGCCTGCACATCGGCCGGGACTGGGGGAGCTGAGCGCGTGTCCCCCTGCACGAACCCCACTGCCCAGCCCCCAGTGATTGCAGCCCCAAGCCCTGTCCCCCTGGGGCGCCCCTCCCTGGGCCTGTGCCCCAAACAGCCCTATTAAATGTCGCCCTGTCTCGGTGGCCTCGGTGTCCTTCTGTCTGCCCGCGGGGGGGCCTTATCTCTCCTGCCGCTGGGCAGGGCCACGTGGCAGCCGCTGCTTGGCCCCCGGCCCCCTTATCTGCCCCCGCCCCGGCCACACGGCATTGCCATGGACGGCCAGCTCCTCCTGGTGCTGCTGCTGCTGCTCGGGGCCTCCGGGCTGCGGGGACAGGAGACGGGGACTGGGGGTCCTGAGGAGGCGCCCCCCGAGGAGGAGCCCCCTGAGGAGGACGGGGTCTTGGTACTGAGCCAGCACACGCTGGGCCGGGCTCTGCGGGAGCACCCTGCGCTGCTGGTGGAGTTCTGTGAGTGCAGGCAAAGCGGGCGCCGGCCGAGGGCCCCCCCAGCGGCTGTGGAGGGAGTGGCCAGGGCTGAGCTGGCCTGGTGTCCAGCCTAGGGAGTGGGGGGGGCGGGGAGCAGTCGTCCCCCAGGCGGCCGGGTCTGCCCTTCATGGCTTTGTGACCACCCGCCTGACAACCATACCCGGCTGGCAGGCACCCCGGCCCCGTGTGACCTGAGCCTGTGGACCCAGGGGGCTCTCAGAGTCGCAGCCGGGGCTGGCACTGTGTGCGCGGCGAGGCCGGGCAGGGAGGGGTCTGGCCCAGGGCAGAGCGGACATGCTCATGGCCCCGTCCCCCAGATGCCCCGTGGTGCGGGCACTGCAAGGCGTTGGCCCCCGAGTACAGCAAGGCAGCGGCCCTGCTGGCAGCAGAGTCGGCTAAAGCCAGGTTGGCCAAGGTGGACGGGCCGTCAGAGCCAGAACTGACCAAGGAGTTCGCGGTGACGGAGTACCCGACGCTCAAGTTCTTCCGCTCGGGGAACCGCACGCACCCGGAGGAGTACACAGGTGCGGGGGGGCGGGGCGGGGAGGGGCGGGCGCTGGCTGGGGGGCCCAGCTGAGGGCACTCTCTGTAGGCCCCCGCGAGGCCCAGGGCATCGCCGAGTGGCTGCGGCGGCGCGTGGGGCCCAGCGCCACCCGGCTGGAGGACGAGCAGGGTGCCCAGGCGCTGATCGAGGCCCGGGATGTGGTGGTCATCGGCTTTTTCCAGGTGAGCTGGGCATGGCCCGGGCCGGCGTGGGAGCAGGGCCTGAGGTGCCAGCTGGCCTCACCTGGCTGGGCGCCTTAGGACCTGCAGGACAAGGACGTGGCCACCTTCCTGGCCCTGGCCCAGGATGCTCTGGACATGACCTTTGGCCTCACTGACCGGCCACAGCTGTTTGAGAAGTTTGGCCTCACCCAGGACAGCATAGTCCTCTTCAAGAAGGTGAGGCCAGGCTGGGGCAGACCGAGGGGGGCCGGGTCAGGGCTGTGGCTCCCGCTGACCCGCCTGATGCCATCCAGTTTGATGAGGGCCGGGCAGACTTCCCAGTGGACGAGGAGCTGGGCCTGGACCTGGGGGACCTGTCTCACTTCCTCCTCACGCACAGCCTGCGCCTGGTCACGGAGTTCAACAGCGAGGCAAGCGGGGTCTCGCCCGGCAGGAGGGGTGGGGCGGAGCGGGCGGGTCAGTGGGGATGTGGGCGGGGCAAGGTGGGCAGGGTGCCCTGGGGAGCTGACCCCAGAGTGTCCCTTGCAGACCTCACCTAAGATCTTCGCAGCCAGGATCCTCAACCACCTGCTGCTGTTTGTCAACCAGACACTGGCCCCACACCAGGAGCTGCTGGCGGGTTTCGGGGAGGCGGCTCCCCCATTCCGGGGGCAGGTACTGGCTGGGCAGTGGTCGGGCAGTGGGGAGGCGGGTGCCGGGTGCTGACCGCCCGCTGGCAGGTGCTGTTCGTGGTGGTGGACGTCGCGGCCGACAACGACCACGTGCTGCAGTACTTCGGCCTCAAGGCCGAGGAGGCCCCCACTCTGCGCTTCATCAACATGGAGACCACCAAGAAGTACGCGCCTGCGGAGGACGCGGCGCTCACCGCAGCCTCGGTGGCCGCCTTCTGCCACGCCGTCCTGGGCGGCGAGATCCAGGTGGCCAGGGCTGCCCAGGTGGGCGGGCGGGCGGGCGGGCGGGCGGCCGGACAGACCCCTGAAGCGGCTCGTCCCCAGCCCTATCTGCTGAGCCAGGACGTGCCCCCCGACTGGGACCAGGGGCCCGTCAAGACCCTCGTGGGCAAGAACTTCGAGCAGGTGGCCTTCGATGAAACCAAGAACGTGTTCGTCAAGTTCTGTGAGTGCCCGGCGGGGGGCGGGGGGCGGGGGCGGCTCCGCGGGCCCGGCCGACGCCCTCTGTCCTAGATGCCCCGTGGTGCGCCCACTGCAAGGAGATGGCCCCGGCCTGGGCGGCGCTGGCCGAGAAGTACAAGGACCACGAGGACATCGTCATCGCGGAGCTGGACGCCACGGCCAATGAGCTGGACGGCTTCCCCGTGCGCGGCTTCCCGACCCTCAAGTACTTCCCGGCGGGGCCGGGCCGGAGGGTGAGACGGGCGGGCCGGGCCGGGGCTGGGTGGGCCCGGGGCGGGGCCTGGAGGGCTGGTGGGCCCGGGGGCGGGGCCCGGGCTGGGTGGGCGGGCCCGGGGCGGGGCCTGGAGGGCGGGTGGGCCCGGGCTGGGTGGGCCCGGGGCGGGGCCTGGAGGGCGGGTGGGCCGGGGGCGGGGCCTGGAGGGTGGGCGGGGCCTGGAGGGCCTGGGGCGGGGCCTGGAGGGCGGGTGGGCGGGGCCTGGGGCGGGTGGGCGGGGCGCAGCCCTCCTGTCCGTCCTCAGGTGATTGAATACAAAAGCACCAGGGACCTGGAAACCTTCTCCAAGTTCCTGGACAGCGGGGGCGCGCTGCCCGCGGAGGAGCCCGCGGAGGAGCCCGCGGAGGAGCCCGCAGCCCCGGCTCCGGTGGGTGCCTGCAGCCCGCCCTCAGGGGCAGCGATGGGGCAGCCCGGGCGGGGCGGACCCAAGGGGACAGGCCAGCACTGCAGTGGGCGTCTGTGCCCCTTTCAGGAGCCGCCAGCCAACTCCACCGCGGTCCCCAAGGAGGAGCTGTAGGGGCATCGGTGCCTGGGAGCCGTCTCCGGCCAGGGAGCTCGGGCGGGGAATAAAGCACGTAGCCCCGACTGTCGTGTGGTCCTTGACCCCTGGCTGGGCCAGTCTTGCCTCCTGGGGCCCACTCTGTGCTGGACGGGTCCCAGCCTCAGGGGGTCCGAGCTGGGTGTGGGGTTCTCCGGGCAGGAAGGGTGCTGTGGCAAGGCTACTGGCTTGGCTAGCCTCCGTGCTCTGCCAGCCTCACCCAGATGATGACCGCCCCCACCGCAAACCCTACCCTGGAGGCCAGGATGACCTCCTCGGCTGCCACAGGCCACACGGGACCAGTCAGGCCGAGGAGACGTGTTAGGCCTGGCCGAGGGCCCCTGCCGCCCAGAGCCACTCCACAGCTAGGGAAGGTTCAAAAATGTTTTATTTCATTATTATCCAAGTACCTTTGAAAAGATAATTGTACAAGTCAGCGCATGAAAAAAACGGGCGGCCCCAGCTGGCCCTGCCCTGAGAAATGTACATATTTACAAGGCCCTCGAGGGGGGCGGGCCAGGGGCGGGGCCCCCACAGTGGCAGGCAAGAGACAAGCGTGTTGAAGGCACTCGGTGACATGGACAGGGGCAGAGGCCCCACAGGGCTCCTGGTGTCCGGGCTGCTGGCGATGCCCAAGGAGCAGCGGGCCCTGGGGCCGGCACCCAGGGTGGCCCCAGTTAGCAGCAGGGGCTGGGAGGGTCCCCAAGGCAGCCTGGGCAGCTGCCCTGCTTGGACCTGGCCCCCACTCCGGGTATTGCTCTGGGGAGTGGACAGGGCTCCCTCCTCTTGGGCAGGGACAGAGCCTGTTCGTGTGGGGCCCCTTGGGGTCCCTGCCCCGGGCACAGATGGACCAGGGGTGGAGGCTGCCGGGCAGGCAGCCCTGGCCTGCAGGCTCCGTGTCAGCCCCACGGGAAGGCAGTGACGGTGAGGGTAGGCCTGCTGCAGCACCCACGTTCTGGTCAGTCCAGCTTGTCCACCTTGCCGATGACCTTCTCCTCAAAGACAGGCAGGATGGCCTCGTCCTCCCGAACCTCTTCGAACACGACGCCGCAGTCAAACTCGTCACTCACTTTCTTGAAGTAGTATCTGGGGTGGGGGTGGCGAGGCTGCTGAGCTCCCCTGGCCTGGCCCTGAGGGTGCGCGGTGGCGCCTGGACACCCCCAGGGCAGCAGCAGAGGCAGCTGGGGCCCAGCCTCTCCGGGCGAGTGGCCAGAGGGGGATTTCCCAGTTGCCTGGCAGACAGGACGACACAGCCTTGCTTGGGGAGGTGCCGCGGGGCTTGGGCCACATGGAAGCGCCAGGACACCAGGCGGCGGCCAGGGCAGGCCACACAGGCCCAGAGCTGTGCAGGCAGCCTCATGGCATCAGAGCCCACTCTGAAGGCCCAGGCTGGGTGCCAGGGTGGGAACGGGTGCAGGGGGCATCTGGCACCTGCTGACCACAGCCCCTGCCACAGCCCTGGTCTCACCTGTAGTTGCCTTTCTTGGTCAGCAGCTCCTTGAACTGCCCCAGGGTGACCGCACGACCCCTCACCAGCGTCCGGTAGGGGATGGGTTCCCCGCAGAAGTAGTAGGCCACCACGATGCTGTCACATGGCTGGGCGCTCCCGCTGGCTGCCTTCCGCTGTGATTTTGTCCTGTGGGCAGAGATGGGGTGACCCCTGGCCCTGGGCATGGCAGGGCCTGCGAGGAGCTGCCCACACTCAGCAATGCTGCATGTCCACCAGTCCACGACTGGCCTCCTGTACAGCCTGGGCCGACACCTGCCCAGTGCCCACACCCCAAGACAGTGCAGCAGACGCAAGCCATCCCTGCCGCCTGTCCCATCAGACCAGCCCCCGCCCTCGCCCAGCCTCCCTAGGGCCCAGCCCCCCACCCAGAGCCTGGCCTTCGGTGGGCCCTGCCACCGCTCACCCCACGGGGCCTGAAGCCCCAAACCTCACAAACAGCCAGGGGCCCAGCTACACAGCCCTGGGGCGGCCCCGGCAGAGAGCCTACCAGGACGGAGGCCAGGCTGGTCAGCCTGTGCAGAGGGCTAGAGGCCCCGCACCCGACGGGCGCTGGAGTGGCCGCCACAGGTCAGTGCACCCTGACCTGCCTCCACAGTGGTCCCCGGGACCACCCACGGCAGTAGGGTCTGGGACATGGACTAGGTGGTCACCTTGGCTGTATGGCCACTCACTGCAGGTTCCCAGGGGACCCCCCTCCCCACTGCAACCTCAAACCCAGCCCGTCCCAGGAGCCCCAGCAGGATGTCAGGAAGCGAGGCCCTGGGCTCAGTGACCCGGGTGGACAGGACAAGTGCTGCTGGTGGGAGCCGAGCGGGGACCCCTTGCCGGAGCAAACCCCAGGGAGGCCCTCCGGCCTCTGGCCCCACCGCCACTCAGGAAGGCAGGGAGCACAGGGCAGACTCCCAGCCTGCACAGGGAGAGACGGGGCCCCCGCAGACCCAGAGGGCCCATGGGGGGCAGCCCTCGCCCAGGGAGGCCCCTGGTGCTGGTCAGGCCCTGGTGGCCACACGACCAAGGCCAGGGCATGGCGGCCGGGTCAGGGGACAAGCGCTGGCCAGCGGTCGGGCTGGGGTGTGCCTGGCCCGGCCCCTGCTCCCAGGGTGGCCCTGCCTGGGGAGTGTCCGGGACTGCTGCGCAGCCCCAGTGGATGCAGGACCCCGCGGCAGGAGGGGTCTCCCGAGGCAGTGCCACCCAGCCGGACCTCTGCTTGGAGGGCAGCTTGCTGGCCCTCTTCTCCTCCTCCTCCAGGCGCCGGCGGGCCTCCTCCAGCTGCGTCAGCGGGTTGGGGGCGGGGTTGGGCGGCATGGTGGGGTCCTGGATGAACAGGTGCGAGGGCTGCACGCAGTTCCGGAGCTGGGCGCTGACCCAGGGGTGCACGGCCCCAGGGCGCTCGATGGACAGTGGCCGGGAGCTCTCGTGGGCCTGCTGCTTCTTGGCCCCAGATGACCTGAGGGTGAAGGGCGGAGTCAGGGGGGATGGTGGGGGGGGGAGGGCAGAGGTGGCCGGGCCCGCCAGGCAGGCGCACTGAGCCCTGAGTCACCTCCCACACAAAGACTTTAAAAACTGCTGTTTTTTTTTTTTAAAAAAGTTAATGTCAAATGCTCTGGGCCTCCCGGGGGACCAGGGCTGAGCCTCAGGCGGTCACCACTGCGGCCCCGTCCATCCCCAGCAGAGGCAACCCACAGGCCGCAGCAGGCCTCCCTGTCTGCCTCTCAGCAGTGTGTCTCGGGACCCACCTGCTCTGCTCCCCACTCTGAGTCCTCTCACGCCCCCGTCTGGCCTGCACCCCAGCTCTTGTATACACAAATAAGGAAAAATAAGCCAATAAGGTAAAACAGGTGCCCTAAAAAACCTGAAATACAGAAATTTGGAAAGAAAACCCCATGACTCAAGCACCTCCGAGTGCCCACCCGGGGCCCTGCCTCTCCTGCTCCCCCCCAGCTCTGCCCCAGGGCCCCCGCCCTCAGTTTTGAGGAAGGCGAGGGGTATTGGGGGAGCGACGCGGGCTCAGCTTGGCCGCAGGGAGGGCGCCCCCGTCTCAGGGGAGGGAGGGGAGTCCTTGGGCCAGCAAGAGTGCGGAGGGGGGTTCACAAACCACAGGAATCTCTGCAGGTGGGGCAGCGCCATCTCTGGACACCCAGAGCCCCGGACGGCAGGAGCGGGGACCCCAGGACAAGTGACTGCAATGGCCCGGGGCTGTTCCCAGGCCAAGAGGGGCCGCCCAGGACAACAGCTAGGACGCCGGGCCCCTCCGGAGCCCACCCCCGGGCCGGGAGTCTGTCCACGGCTGCCGGCCCGGCCCCACTGTGGGAGTCGGCCCCCGGACGGAGCACAGAGAACGAACAGGACACAGGCGGAGGCTGGACAGCTCCCGCCCCGCCGCGCGCCTCCCCCTACCCGTGGCCGGCCTTCCGGTGCCGGCTGATCTCCTTCTCCCCCTCGATGATCCACTGCAGTATCTTCTGGTTCCGCTCCACGTCCTCCACGGGGCCCGGCGCCTCACCGCCGGCGGCCCTCCCCGACTCGCCCTTCCGGCCGCTTCTCTTGGAGGGGACGCCCGCCTTCCCGCTGCCGACAAGACTTGGCGTGACTGGGGCGCCCACCACGCAGGGACGTCCCTTGGGGCTGCTCGTCCACTGACCCCGGCGCCCCCCCAGGCCCCGAGCCCGGTGCCCCCTGCCCCCGCGGGTCTGCACGCACCTGTAGGTCAGGCCATCGCCCGCCCCGGGGGTGGAGCCCGCGCTCTCCCCGTGGCCACGGGGCTTGGCCGGGTGGCCATGTGGCTCTGGGCCCCACGGAAAGCCGCTCTGGGCGCGGCGGGAGGCCTCGGCCTCAGCCTGCTCCTTGGGCCTGGCCGTGCCGTGGTGGCCGTGGTGGTGGCCGTGCCTGTGCAGGTGCAGGCCGGCCGGGTCCAGCTTGGCCCCCAACTTGGGTGCATGCTTCCCGTGGCCTGGGGCGGCACCCCCCAGCACTGGCCCCAGCCTGGGCACGTTGTCTGGGGAGCGGTGGCCGGGCCCCGGCGAGGGGCAGCCAGGTGTCCGCAGCACACGCTGCACGTGCTCGTCCAGGATGCTCTCGGGGTCCTCCTCGTGCGCATCGCGCAGCCCTGCACAGCCCATGTCTGGGTAGCGGGCCACACAGTGGTGCCAGGGCCCCGCCAGGGGCAGCTTGTGGCCGACGCCCGAGGCCCCGGGGAGTCCGTCACCATCCTCGCCGTCCTCCTCCTGCAGGTGAGGGTGCAGGTGACGAGGGTGGCCCCCCTCACACTCAATCAGCCCAACCCTCAGTGTCCTTGCACGCTCAGACCAGCCATGCCCCACCCACTGCCCACAACGCCTGGAGGAGCAGCCTGGACGGGGCTCCGCGCCCGCACTTGGCCGTCCCTCGATGCCCCTCACTGGGCAGAAGATCCGAAGGTCAAAGGACACTCCTGGGCCTCCCTCGTGGCGCAAGGGGTTAAGAACTGCACTATGAAACAATCCTCAGCCTCTGCAGCACAAGTTCGATCCCCGGCCCGCCAGGGAGAAACCCACATGGTGCGGCAGACCTCTCCTGTCTCGCCCGCTGCTCCCCTCAGCAGTGTCTTTGGTCCGTCTGCCTGTTCTGCTCCCTGCTCTGTCTCTGGTGAATCTTCTCACCCCCCGTGCCTCTGGTCCATACCCCAGAGGATATATTTTTTTTTAAATAAATCTTAAAAAAAAAAAAGGGGGGACGCTCCTGCACCCCGAGAGCAGGAATGGAAGGGAACGGGCAGATGGACAAAGGATGAGAACAGCAAGGCAAAGCGAGCGCAAAGGGTGGGGGGAGTCAGAGGGGGGCAGGAGTGTCCTCGTGGTGGGCGCCAGAGGCTGGAGGCCGGAGCCACGTCCCCTGGAGCTGGCCGGGGCGGCCCCCTCACCATGCGGACGCGTTTCAGCCTCTCCTCCAGCTTCTCCTCAGCCTCCCGCGTGCGCTGCACAGCCTCCAACCGGTGGATGAGCTCCGCCGCGAACTTCTGGGGCTCCACGCGGATCTCCTTGGGGACCCGGTAGGTGCGCTGAAGGGGACAGAGACTCAGTCACCATTGGGCCCACCGCAGAGAAGAGACCCGAACCGCCCTATCCCGTGTGCGGCCACCCGCCCAGCCCTACCCTGGATGGAGCCCCGTGCTTACGGCCTCCCCAAGCCACTTGGGCATGCGGCGGCCAGACAGGGCCGGGCCAGTAGGCCTGGGGAAGCCTCTGGTGTACCACGGCCAGGCCGCCCGGACCTCCCGATGTGTCCGGAGGAGCCCCCCTCCCTCTGGCTGGAACGAGACCCAGGAGAGCAGGGTGGGGCCCCCTGCAGGCTTGCCGTGAGGGTGCTCTAAACACAGGGACCAGCGGGAGACCTAGAAGCAGGCATCTGAGGGGACCTCAGAAGGGGCAGGGCAGGGGCCTGCTGCGTGGCGCAGGAGTTAGCCTCAGCGCTTAGTCTCCATGCGATGAAGCTGTCCACAGCCTCTGCAGCTAGAGTTCCACTGCCGGCCAAGGAACTGACCATAGAGCGCAGCAGACCCCTCCTGTCTCCCTGCTGCACCCCTCAGCAGTGGGTTTCAGTGGATCCGCCCATTCTACTCCCCACACTGTCTCTGGTGAGCCCTCTCACCCCTCTGCACCTCTGGCCTGCACCCCAACTCTTTTTTTTTTTAAAGATTTCATTTTATTTATTTATGCAAGCACTGGGTACAGCCAGAAGCATGAGAGGGTGAGAGAATTCACCAGAGCCAGAGCGGGGAGCAGAGCAGGCAAACCGACAACATACGCTGCCGAGAGGAGCAGCGGGCAGCAGGAGAGGTCTGCGCGCCAGGTGGGACCCTCGCCCAGTGGCCGGGGATCAAACCGGAGCTGCAGAGGCTGCGAGCATCTTCGCAACCCAGCGCTCAACCGCTGCGCCACCGGGGAGGCCCTGCACTCCAGCTCTTGGAGCATAAATAAATAATTCTTAAGGAATTCATAACTGGGCCTCCCCGGTGGCGCAGCGGGTGAGCGCTGGGTTGCGAAGCTGCCCGCAGCTTCTGCGGGGCAGGTTCGATCCCCTGCTGCTCCCCGGCCACCGGAGGAGGGTCCCGCATGGCGCGCAGACCTCTCCTGCCGCCCGCTGCTCCCCTCAGCAGTGTGCTTCGGTCCTTCTGCCTGCTCTGCTCCCCGCTCTGGCTCTGGTGAATTCTCTCACCCTCCCGCGCTTCTGACTGTACCCAGTGCTTGTGTAAATAAATAAATCAATCTTAAAAAAAAAAAAAAAACTCATAACATAAATAATTCACAAATAAGCAATTCCTGAACTCACAGGACCCTGTAAAAGCAACGAGAAGCCACTTCTCCCGAAGCGCCGCAGAGCAGTCCTTCCCGTTCAGTGTCCCACCCTCGATGGACACGCCCCGCAGGGTCCCAGCCAGGAGCTGGCCTGGCCGCCCTCCCCGCCCGCCGGGTACTCACGGGGACGTGGGGCAGGGGCCCCCGTCCGTTGGCCTGGACGCTCTCCTGCACCTCCCGGCGGCGCTGCTTGCGGGTGCGGTGCGGGGGGGCCCCGTCCCTGCGGGGTAAGCCGTGTGAGCACCGGCCAGTGGGGCCGTGCGCCCGCCCTGAGAATGGACAACCCCCACGCTCCCCTTCAGAACAGTCCCGGGTGGCGGCTCTCACGCGACCCAGCCCTGGGAAGCCGCACCCGGCGGGCAGCCGCGGGACTCACACACTGCTGTCGGTGAGCGAGAGGCTGTCGGCGTCGCTGGACAGGCTCCGCTGCTCGCTGTCGTTCGCGCTGGTGGCCGGGGCCACAGAGTAGCCAGAGCTGGCATAGCAGGGGCTGACCGGCTCCCGCCAGGGCCCACACCTGGAGACAGGAGGCAGTGAGCGCCCACTGCAGCCGCGCCCCCAGCCCCGTGGGCAGGCGTGGGCAGGGGTGCATGGCGCGAGGCGTGGGGTCGCTGTAGACGGATGGACACTGCGCTGAGGAGAGACCAAAGTGTCCTGGGATCCGCCCGCCGCGCCGTGGCTGCAGACCTGACCTCGCACACCCGGCTGGCCTGGCCCGCACCCCTGCGCCCACCCCAGCTCCAGCCTCTCCACACAGCCTGCAGTGGACGACCTTAGGGAGCTGCCGTGGCCACGCAAGCCAGCCCAGACTGGGACCGCCTCACCAGCCACCCGTGCAGGAAGACACAGAAGGAGCCACAGGACCGTGCCCAGGAGCCTCCCGCAGGGCCGAGGGGGAGCAGGCAGCGTGGCAGGCCGGGCCCTCGGGGGCTGCGGCCGCGCTCCAGAGGGCACAGAGCCTGGCCCCACAGCCCAGGTCCTGCGGCCACGTCCCCCGTAAACCTTCAGCCGCTGGCACCATCGAGGCCCTGTGCCAGTCTCTGGGATGAAAACCGGGCAGTAAGGGTTGGAGCCCCCACCGGAGGCCAGGAAGACGAGGAGCCCCCAGTCCTAGCCTGGGCTGCAAGACCCGGCCGTCCCAGCACCCACACGCCTAGGTGCCCCCTGCTGTCCCGGGCACCTTCCAAAAATGCCACGCGGAACTGAGTCCACGCAGAGGGGGGCTGCAGCCCACCCGGAGCCCAACGCTCCTGCAGCCCCCCACCAGCCCACCCCTCAGGGCGTGACGGCAGCCCCGGCCCCCGTGCACACAGGACTCCGCCGCGTCTGACCACAGGTGTCGGGAAGAGGAGCAAACCCACGGCCTCCCCAGGACAGGAGGCCGCCGGGCCTGGCTCACCCTGTGCTCCCAGGGGCCGGTTCAGGCTGCACCAGACTCTGGCCCACCCAGGGAGCAGCAGCGGGAACCAGCGAGGAGCCCTCGGCTTGGCCCCACAGGCCGCGCCTGGCCCACCCCCAGGGCGGACAGGGAGAAGAGAAAAGCGCCGGGTGGCCCAGGCCCCGGAAGGCCACAAAGGCTGGGTCCCGAGGCACCCCGCCCCGTCCGTGGAACCTTGGGGTGCCCATGCAGGGCTGGAGGACAAGGAGCTGCTGCCTCTGACACCCGGGGGCCAAGATTCACACAGCCGACCCATGCTGGACAGCGGCCCGCAGCTCGGGGGGGCGCCGGCGCCTGGGACTCACCGGAACTCCGGGCCCGCGCTGTACCATCTGCCCAGGGGCACCCGGGGGGCCGCCGTGCCCGGGAGCAGCTGCTGCGTGAGCCGGCTGGGGGGCGCGGGTCCGGCGCTGCCGTCCTCGCCCTCGCCCCGCTCGCACCGCCACTCCTCGTCCTCGGTCAGCGTGGGCAGGTACCCGGGCACACCCTTGCCCAGCCCGGGGCCCGGGTCGCTGCGGGGCGCGGGGCTCTCGGCGCCCGTCCGCGCGTACTCCAGGTAGACGTCAGACTTGAGGAACGAGGGATAGGTGTCCTCCTCCATGCTGGACTGCACCTCCATCTGCGCCTGCTCGAACATGGCGGGGTCAATCTGCTGCCGGGTCACGCAGTCCCGGATGAAGCTCTTGGTGGCCGGCTTGGTCTGCCTGGACACGATGCCGCTGTTGTCCAGGATGTACTTGCGGTAGATGGCCTTGGCCAACTTCAGCCGCTTCTCCTCGTTGGAGACGCAGGGCTCCAGCTTGCGAAAGCCGCTGCAGGCGAACCAAAAGTCCAGCAAGTCGGCGCGGTGCTCCTGCCGCAGGAAGGCCCGGAACAGGTGGATGCCATCCTGGTCGTCCAGCAGCGAGTGCAGCGACTCGGCCCACCGCAGGTGCGGCGGGGTGGGGGAGGCGCTGCCCTCGGGCTCGTAGCCCAGGTCCAGGTCCGAGCGCCGCGGGGTGGCGGCGGGCGCCTCGGCCTTCCCAGGGCAGAAGCCGTGGCTGGCAGGCCTGGGGTCGGCGGGGGCCAGCTCTCCCTCCTCGCCGGGCACGGGGGGCCGCGGGGCATCTTCGGTGAAGCTGGCTCCGAGGTCCAAGGGGAGCCCTTGCCCTTGGACGCTCATCTTGGGGCTCGGCGCGTCAGTGGCCTAGGAGTGCTGCGCCGTGGACGTCAGCACCCAGCGCTCCCAAAAGAGTCAGTCTGTCCTGTTGAGACTATCAAGAGCACAAAGTTAAGGTGGGGTCTCGGCAGCTGGGTCCCAGAGGCCTCGAGGCGGCCCCCTGGCACATGGGCCTGTGCCGCCAAAGCCACTTCTGGACACCCCCGTGACGGCGGGACGCCAGGCCCCAGCAGGGATGGCCCAGTCCGGGGGTGCCACTACACTGGGGCTGTCAGGCCAGAGCCCAGCAGCATGAATGCCCGGCCCAGGAGAGGACGAGGAAGGAGAGGGTGTCCAGCCCCCAGGTGGGGCCTGGGAACCGGCCCTCCCTCCCAACACCTGCGCCCCCAACTGGCAGGACTGACGGCTCATGTGCCCCACCAGCAGGTGCAGATCGCTCCCGCCTGCTGGTCAGGAAAGGTCCTGGTGGCAGATGGTCAGCGGGTCCTGGAGGGCCGGATTGGTGCCAGGCACTCAGGTGCCCAGGCCAAGATGCTACCCGCACACCACAAGCCCCTCCCAGTCTGCCGAGCCCTCACCACCTCCCATGCACCCCTCAGACTCGCCGCCAGCTCGCAGAAAGGCCCCCAGGGCCCCGACACCGCGCCTCACTGCCCATCAGTGCCCCGAGGAGCAGCACCTGTGCCCTGCCTCCATCTCTGGCTGTCCCTGGACGCGCACGGCCCCAAATGACCACATCACCAGGACGTGGCCCGGGGAGTGTTCAGCACCCACACCACACGCAGAGCAGGGGGCCACCCTGGGCAGTCAGTGCCCGCAGCAGAAGGCTGGTCCTGGCCCAGGGCAGGGCTGCCCACCGCAGCAAGCTCAGTCTGCAGGCGGGAGAGACCCCTCTTCTTCCGAAGGGGTGACTCGAGGTCCTTTCCTGCAGGTGCCTGGGGGGTTGAGCGCCCAGGCCCTGCCCAGCTCCTCAGGTCACGCCCTCGCCCATGCCCTGGCGGGCCCCTGAGGCTTCCCTGGATCCAGAGACAGGGGCCGGCACTGCTGCCCACCCGGCACCTGCCCTCAGAGGGCTCGCACCTGGCGCGGGACCGGGGGGCGGGACGCGGCGAGCCCTCGGGCACGCGCCCTCCAGAGACCCGGGGAGCCGCGGGCTGGTGCCGCCCGCCGTCCTCCAGGCTGGCGAGCGCTGCGCGGGCAGCTTCCGAGCGGGACGGGACGCCAGGACGCGGGTGCCCAGCACAGCCCCACGCGCCCGCGGCTGCCGTCCTGCCGCCCGGCGCGGAGGGCGCCGCGCGAGCCGCCCCCGGCCCGCCCCCGGCCCGCTCGCCGAAGCCCCCGGGGGGGGCGCAGCACGCCGGGGCCGCCTCGCCGCCCAGCCGAGCCGGCCCCGCGCGCGCCCCGCGCCTCGCGCCAGGCCCGCGCGCGGACAGCAAAGCCTCCGGGGCCGCGCTCGGGCAGCTCGGCCGCACTTCTGGCCCGCGCGCCCCCGCCGCCCGCGCGCCCCCGCCGCCCGCGCCCCCGCCGCCCGCGCGCCCCCGCCGCCCGCGCCCCCGCCGCCCGCGCCCCCGCCGCACTTCCGGGCCCGCGCCCCCGCCGCCCGCGCGCCCCCGCCGCCCGCGCCCCCGCCGCCCGCGCCCCCGCCGCCCGCGCCCCCGCCGCCCGCGCCCCCGCCGCCCGCCGCACTTCCGGGCCCGCGCCCCCGCCGCCCGCGGCCCGCACTTCCGGGGGCGCCGCCGCCGCCCGCCCGCCGCCCGCCGCCGCCGCCGCGCTTCCGGGCCGGCGTACTCACCGCGGCGGCGGCGGCGGGCGGGCCGGGCCGGGCCGGGCGGCCGCGGCCCATGCGCTCAGCGGCGGCGCGGCGGGCGGGGCGCGGCGGGGGCGCGGCCCGGGGCGGCCCCCATCGCGGCGGCGGCGCGGCGGCCCGAGCGGGCGCGGGGCGGGCGCGGGGCGCCGCGAGGCCGGCCGCCCGCGCTCCCCGCCTGCTCGCGGGCGCGCTGCGGCCGACCCGGCCGTCCGGCGGCTCGGCGGCGGCGGCGGCGCAGCGATCGCGTCCCCGAGCGGGGACCCGCGCCCAGAGCGCCGAAGCCCAGGCCCAGCGCCCCCGCCGGCGCCGCCCGGAAGTGCGGGGGCGGGGCCGGGGGCGGGGCCGGACGTGGGCGGCGCCGGGACGCACGCGGCGGGGGGCGGGGCCCGCAGTGTGCGCGCGGGGGCGGGACCAGCAGTGTGTGCGCGCGGGGGCGGGGCCCGCAGTGTGCGCGCGGGGGCGGGACCCGCAGTGTGTGCGCGCGGGGCGGGGCCCGCAGTGTGCGCGCGGGGGCGGGGCCCGCAGTGTGTGCGCGCGGGGGCGGGGCCAGCAGTGTGTGCGCGCGGGGGCGGGGCCCGCAGTGTGTGCGCGCGGGGGCGGGGCCAGCAGTGCGCGGCCGCGGAGGCCGAGAGCGGGGCGGGTCTGGGCGGGGGCGCGCCCGGGGCGGGGCGGCGCCCCGATGCGCGCGGGGGTCGCCGGTGTCCCTGGCAGGGAGGCCCGGGGAGACGCCCCGCGCAGGGCCCTGCGGGCTCTGGCCACCGGCCTCCCCCGCCCGGCCGCTGGCAGCACTCCGGCCGCCCTGGCGGGTGAGCGCGCTCGGCGCCCGCAGACCCGGCGCGTGCCCCGCGGGTCAAGCCCCGGCGCCGGGCGGGCGGGCGAGGTGGCCAGAGGCAGCGGGGCCTTCTCCCCGGACAGCAAGACCCCCGGGGTCCCTCTACCCCAGGCTCCGGGAGGGCGGGGGCCCAGGAGGGGCCTGGAGCCCGCTCGCCGCAGCCCTCTCCACCGGGTCCACACGCCTGGGCCCCGAGTGGTGGGCGGGGCCCCCAGTCCCAAGCCTCAGACCCAGACGCTGCGGTCTCCCCACAAACCTGGCTGCAGTGGGCAGGCCACCCTGCGCACGCCCGGAGGCCTGTGGGCAGGCCTGCGGAGTCCTGGCCCCAGCGCACCTGACCCCCGCTCCCAGGGCACCCCCAGTGCAGACAGCGGCCCCACAGCACTGCCTGTGGGCAGCCCACCAGCCGCAAGGGCTCTGTGCCCCCCACGGGCCCCCCACAGCAGCCCTGGCCTGGCCACACACCCAGCTGGTCACGGTGCCCTCCGTAGAAGGAGGGTGCGGGCAGCAGGCGCTCATCACCGTCCCTGAGGGACGCCTCAGCCACCCCAGCTGCAGGTGCATGCGGCAGCCCCAGGGGACAGGACCCCAGCTCTGTGGACAAAGAGGCCGCGGCTCAGCCGCAGCGCGGGGGCCCTGCCACTGCCCACACCCTCCACAGCACCCTCCCCGCCTGTCGTGCACCTAGTCTCTGGCCTGCGGCCAGCCTCCACGAGCCCTCCCCTTGCCGCCCAGGCCCCACACCTCTAGCCTGCACATCTGGACACTGCTCATGCCCACCGCCTCCCGCTCCCGGGAAGGGGGTTACCAAGCCCAAGACAACCCCCACCTGACCACCTGCCGGGCACTGCAGGTGGGTACCAGGCACCCCGGCCCTGAGCACGCTGTTCGCCCTCTGCTGAGGCCTCCGGACACGGCCCCCCTGCAGGCCACGGGCCCCTGCCTGGCCCCTAGTCTTGCCTTGGTTCTGCAGAGTTGCTGCTGCAGCCAGGCCAGGCCCCCGGGGGTGCGTCCACGTCCATCCTCCTCCTGGCCCGTGATGGCGGGTGTCCCCAGGCCCTGGGACCAGAACAGGCCCCTGGGGCTTCCAACTCCTCACGGCTCCCTGTGGGGAGGAGAAGGGAGTCAGCAGCCTGGCTGGGGGGACAGGGAGGATCCTTGGAGGGCTCAGAAGGGATGAAGGCCAACAAGGCAACACCGGGGCCGGTAGAGGCACCCACAGCCGAGACAGGAGGCTTTGTGGTGAGCCCCGCACGGCCAGCGCGGACTGGCCCAGGTTCCGACTCCAGGGACCGCAGCGGCTGCTGTTCGGACTCCCGGGGACTAGAGGAGCTGCAGCGTGGAGGTGAAATGGTACCAACTCAGACCCAAGAGGGAACTTTGAGATGGAGCGAGTGCTGCGGCCGCAGCCTGTCCACTGGCCAAGGCCAGGCGCAGTGCCACCCATGGGCAGGCCGGGTGGGGCCAGCTCGGAGGGGATGCGAGGCAGCCGGTCCTCCTGGGGGGCTGCTAGCTGCAGATTCCCACGCCGGAGCCGGGTTGAGGTGGGCGGGCAGGTCAGTCAGCAGCGCTGGCCCCGGTTGCAGCTCTGTCCAGTTCGAGGCTGGAGCAGGACAGGTGCTCCTGCCATCCCAAGCTGGCGGCCTGTGGGTGTTGGACTGGCACCCCAGGCCACGGGAGTCGCTCTGGCCGCCTGGTGCGCTCTGGAGGGCAGCCACCTTGCCATTTCCTCTCTGCGCCTCCTGCTGGCGGGCCCAGGGGGCTCTTCAGTCAAACTGGCCTCAGGCAGACACTGGGAGGGTCCTGGGATCCAGCCCCTGGGGGGCCACTGCAGCAGCCTGAGGCGTGTCTCACTGGACAGAGGGCTCAGCGGCTGCTGCCCCAGCTCATCCCACGCCCCTGGGGGACAGCCCACTGCAGGCCAAAGGACATGGCAGGGACGCCTTTGAGATTTTCTGGAAGATTCTGACTCTAGATGGTGTCCAGGGGCCCAGCAGATGGCTCAGTGGATTGAGGCTTGGGGAGGGCGAGTTTGGGGAAGGAGCACACCGCCCCCAGCCTGGCTCCCTCCTGAGGAACCTCTGAGCGGGGACCCTTCTCTGTCAAGTAAGGCTGCTACCCCAACCCCGGCACTGGCCCCAGCAGCAGCGGAGGCCCTGGGCGGCATCTGGGGTGAGCGGCTGGCCAAGGCCTCCTCCACCATGACAGCCTGCGGTCCACCCTTCTGCCACACGCCTGCCCCCTCAACACAACTGTCCCGAGCTGGCACCTGTGCTACGGGGAGGCCCCCGCCCGCCCCTCCCGGGTGGCCACGTCGGGGTCTCTCAGCCCTTCCTGTGGGTGGTTCTTCTCAGGATGCTATGTATGGGACACCCCAAGGTAGCATGGCCCCAGGAGCGGACCCAAGGACTCTCGGGGACCCCGGAGGCGGCACCCCAGAAGTCAACCTGTGGTTTTGTGTGGCGCCGGCCGGCAGGCCCTAATCCCTGTGGTGCGGTGCGGGCCCGGCCCTTTGTTGCCCAGACACCATGGGAACAAAGTGCGCTGGATTAGCCACAGTGGATTAAGAGATTTGCCGGTCGGCATTTACCTAACGACCCCCGGCAAGCGCAGAGGCTTTGAAGCCCGACGGGCACCCGGCCATCTGCCACTCTGGCCAGCAGGGCGGTGGCCGGCCGTGGCAGCCTGGCCGGGCGTGCCTGCAGCCCCCGCCCCGAGTGCCACTGGCCCATGGAGCCGGACGCCGGACTGGAAGGCACTGAGGGGAGGAAGCGAGAGCCGCGTGGGGGCGGCTGCTGCCTGGGGCAGTAGGGGGTGACCTGGCCAGACACGTCGTGCGCAGCGGACTGGTCCCACGGCCCCGTGGCGCCGGCCATGGGCAACTGCCGCTGGGCGTCCCCGGAGCCCCGGTCGCCGGCCAGGCCAGGCCCGCCCCGACTGGCCACTCCCACACAGGAGCCTCCTCCTTGTCGAGAAAACGTTGCTTCCGCCCCCCTGGCCTGACATGACTGCCGCCGGCGCGCGGTGGTGGCCGCGGCCAGCTGGGCTTTGATGCCGCCTCCACGTGAGGCCTGTAGTGAAGGGTGATGTCGCGGGTTCCAGCAGCGCCTCTGCGCTCCTGCCGCGGCGTGGGGCCTGGGTAGCGTGGGGTGGGGTGGGGGCCACAGCAAGCTCCGCCACGGGACAATGGCAGTGGGGTGCCCGCTTGCCCACCTGCCGGCTTACCTCACCTGCCCGGCTCCGGCGCCTGCTCCCGCCCCACCGGCCGCGGTCCGCCATGACGGGCTGCCCTGGTCCGAGCGCTCGGCCTCTCCGGGACGCGGCCTGCTCCTGGCCACTGCGTGGCTGGGAGGGGGAGCGTGACTCGGGGCTGCAGCTCGGGCTCCCACCACCGATTGGCTGAGGCAGGGACCAGATGACGCCTCAGAACCCCACGGTAGCCATGGCAACCGGCCCCTTTAGACGCCGCCACCCACCCAGCAGCAGCTCCTGGCTGCTGAGGGAGCGGCCACGCGGGCCGCAGCGCTGGGCCCTGTGGGGCTGGAACGTGGCCGGGGGCGGGTATGGCGACTGGTGTGAGGTCCCTGTGCCCCTGGTGGGACAAGCCCACGTGGCTCCACACCTGCCTGAGCCCCGGCAGCCGTGGCGCTGGCCCGGCGGTGCCTGTGAGTGGAGGGCTTCAGGCTGGGCTTGCCCCAGCGGCTGAAAGCCAGACCCGGTTTGGTGAGAGCATGATGGGTGGGGGAGCACCCTGCTGTGGGGCAGGCTCTGGCCCAATGCAGACCCCAGGGGCCAGCTGGTCTTGCTCTCCCTGCCCGCCCCACACGCCCACATGGGCCTCTCAGCGCCTGCCGCTGCCCTGGGCTCAGCCCATACCTGCCACTTCCGAGACCCCAGGACGTCAGTGACTGCCCTGTGTCAGGGCCTCCCCACCCGGCTGCAGCGCTACCCTCAGGAGCCTCCGTGGTGCCCGCCTGGGAGCATGCTAGGCACTGCAGGGCACCAGGCGGCCCGCACGCCCACCTCTGACCACCTCAAGGGGTGGGCTGCGGGAGGTCAGGGCCAAGGCAGGGCGTTGGGGGGCACCGGGCAGACGGCTTGCTCAGCCTGTCCTTGGCCAGAGCAGAGCCTCCAGCCTGAAAGTTCCCCGCTGGGCTGGAAGTTCCACAAGACAAGGTGGTCAGCTGTGGGTGCTGAGGGGGACACTCAGGCTGGGCTGAGCTGGGGGCACAGGGGCTGTGCAGCTGGGCAGGCGCGAAGGAAGCTCACCCACCTGGGGCTCCAGCATGTGGCAGGGGGCAGGGCGAGGGGCTCTGGGGGCCAGGGTCCAACAGCTGCCAGCCCCAAGCCTGGAGTGGGTAGTGGGCTTGTGGGGTGAGTGTGGGAGGAAGCAGACTGGACAAAGCTCAGCCTCCCAGGTTCAGGGTTGCTGAAGGCGCCCTTAACGCTCCACACCGGTCAGCGGGCAGGCATGCTTGTCAGGGCAGGGACAGTCCTATCGCCTCTGCTAGGACTCAGGGATACCAGGATGGACGTGGACACAAGGCTTTGGGATAGGGAGGCTGACCACATCCTGTGTCCACAAGCCCAGGGCAGCTGACAGGCTGGGCTTTTGCCACAGAAACACATGGGCTTGGCCAATTTGGGGGCCCTGAGGCAGGAGGGAGCTGGGAGGGTCTGCCCCCCACCCCCCATGCTCGGCCAGAGGCCCAACTTCTGCAGACTTGACCCAGGCCACCCCCTGCCCCCCAACCAAGAGCCCAGCCCTCCAGGAGGGGCCCAGAAAGCAGGACGGGGTTTGGGTGAGTGGTGAGCATGGGCAGCCCAGCTCCACTGCAGCAGCAATGGGTCCGGGGACGGGGGGCACTTGCCGAGGACGGCTTGTCCCAGAGGCCCAGGCCACACACACCCTGACCTCACCTGGCCTCAGCTTTGGGGAGGCAGCCACGCAGGGGCCAGGCAAGGCCGGATGCTCTGCCCACCCCTACACCAGTGAGCCGGCCCACAGGCCTAGGAGCCTGACACCCACTGGTGTCGGTGGGGCTCCTGGAAGTATGTTAAAAGAAAGGGCACGTGGTGCCGTGGCTGGGGCCAGGCTGGGTAGGACCCGGGGCCAGATTAGGACAGGGTGCCGGGACATGGAACCAGGACACAGAGGACTGAGACGCGGGGCCAGGACACTGGGCTGGGCGGGGGGATGCCGAGATGCAGGGTTCGGACAGGAGGACTGAGACAAGAGATCAGGACACAGGGAGCTGAGATCCGGGGCTGGGATAGGGGAACTGGGACCACAGTCAGGACCGGGGCCGGGCCTCGCCAGGCTGGTGCCGTCAGCTTGGAATAACGAGGCGTTACGATGCAAGGATGTTTCGTGAGAAAACACAGGCACGGGCGCCCGCAGCTCTGCCTCCCACATGGCCAGGCCAGCGTCTGCCTACAGGACCCGCCACCTCGGGCGCCTGCACAGACGAGTCACTCCCGGTTCCGCTCTGGGGGACGTCGGGCGGCAGGGAGGGGCACGGGGTGCGCGCCGCCCCTCTGCCAGGGAGAGCAAAGCAGACACGCACGCACGCCTGGCTCCAACTTTACTCGCGCTGCCAGGGGAGGGGCCACAGGGCCTCTGCGGCGAGGGCGGGGGCCGCAGGGGTGGGACAGGGTTCGCACGGGCACCCGGAGCCTCAGAGCCAGCCATGTGCCCAAGAAAGGACCCGCCGCCCAGCGTGCCTGTCAGGCCGTGGGGTCATCCACCGCCTTTCTGCCAGCTCTCCTTGGCGCCACGGCTGCTGGCTCGGACAGCGCCTGGTGCTGAAACCGCCTGACCAGCTCCTCTGTGTAGACCTTGAACAGAGGAGTGGGGTCCTGTGGGGAAGAGGGACCCGTGAGGCTCCAGCAGAGCCTGGGAGCTGGAGGAGGGCAGGACCTGGCGCTGCTGGTCCACCGAGGGGCACTGGCCGCCAGGACCAGGCTCGCCTCCCTGCTCCCTGCCCAGGGGTGCTGTGGTCCAGACACGCGGGGGCCTGCCAGCAGGCTGCAGCCCTCCCCAGTGACAGACACCAGGCGCTGGGACTTGAAGCACGCAAACGCGGGTGCCAGCCTTTCTGTCAAGGGAGCTAGAAACGGACTGGAGGGAACAGGAGCGGCCCAGACCTGGTAGCAGGGCAGGGGTGGGGGTGCCGGTCCCAGAACAGCCTTGCCCCTCCGGCAGTGCCTGCCTGCCCTCGACCTGCCCCCGCCTGCCCTCGCCCGCCCGCCCTCACCTGCTCCTCCAGAAGCCGCTGCTTCTCCATGGCCTCCTCCAGCGTCAGCCCGACCCACTCGGCCTCTGCCTCTGGGATGGCAAACTCCTGGGTGGGCAGAGAAACACGTGAGGCCGGGCGGGGGGCAGGCCGGGCGCGAGGGGGCGCGAGGCCTCACCTGGTACTTGCGGTAGATGGCCGCCCGGCGGGCGGGGTCGTGTGGGTGCAGCCGGGGGTCCTGGCGGGCGAGGCGCAGCAGCATGCCCCGTTTCAGGTCCATGCCGAACTTGGAGCACAGGTCCTGCGGCGGGGTCTGCGGGAGACCACCATGGGGCCGGGCGCCCCCGCCCCCAGCCAGCCCCGCCGCCCGGGAGCCGGGAGGGACGCCCCGCCCCGGCCGCGGCCCGCCCCGCTGGACCTGCCGGCCGCGCAGGCGGCACCTGCCTTGAGGATGTAGAAGTCGAAGCCGAAGGCCGCGTCGATGAGGTCCAGGGCGCGCATGGTCACCGTCACGGCGAACGTGGCGTCCAGGATCTCGCTGTAGAGCTCGCGCCGGAACAGCTGCGGCCTCCACACCTTGCGCACCCGCCTGCCGAGCTGCGGGCGAGCGCGAGGGCCGTCAGCGCCCGCGCCCCGGGGGCTCCGCGCGGGCCGCCCCCCCCCCGGCCCCCGCGGCCGCGCCCGCGCCCGCGCCCGCGCACCTTGTCGTCCCCGGCGTAGCGCTGGCCCAGGACGAGGCCCTCGCCGCCCCACAGCCCCCGCTGCGACTCCGGGGGGCGGTGCACGGGGACCGGCACGTCCTCCACGCGCTGCCGCCGCCCGCCCCCGGGGCCGGCCGCGACCCCCGCGCCGAGCGGCCGGTAGTGCACGGCGGCGGGCGCGCGCGCGTCCTCCAGGGCGCGCAGGTAGTGCGCGGGCAGGCGCGCGCAGAGGCCGCCCCGCAGCCGCAGCCGCTTCCACACGGCGACCGGGAGCCTGTGCAGGGGCATCGCGCCGCCGCCAGGCCCGCCCCGCGCCCCCGGCCCGGCCCGGCCCGCGCCTCCTGCCTCCGCGAGCGCCGCCACGCGCCGGAGCCGGAAGTGGCGACAGGCCGCGCGCCTCCGCTGATTGGCTGCGCAGCCCGTCCGTCGCCCCGCCCCGCCCCCGCCGAGGGCGTGGCCCGCGCGCCTCCGCTGACTGGCTGCGCAGCCCGTCCGTCGCTCCGCCCCACCCCGGCTGGGGGCGTGGCCCGCGCCGCGCCTGGGGGCGGGGGGCGCTCGCCGGGCTCGCGCTCCTCCCCGAGGGCCCGGGAGCCGTG